>NC_090653.1:241549606-241809606 GCF_040937935.1 Hyperolius riggenbachi | reverse complement strand
CCTTCCCTCAAATTATCACCATCTCCAAAAGTATCCTATAAATGTGTCACTCAAATACAATCTCCGGATGATCGTTCGTCCTTGCCCACTAATGGAAGGAAAGCTTATATCCTATTCAATCGGATTGATAGAATCGATCCAGAAAATGGATCGATTTCATTAATGTGAACAAATTGGATAGCAGCTTTCCTTCCATTATGATGATTAAGGACCAACAGGTCTGAAACATGTCAGCTGGAGATGCGTGAATATGTGCTATGAATTTTGGATACGTCCATAATAAAGGATTTTGATTTTAGGACAACGTGCAGGCCTTTCCTCTTTCCTCTGCTTTATTTTGGATTTGGCCATCCTGGTCCTGCACTGTCCTGGGCGGAGTGAGCGGTATTCTGGTGCTTCTTTCCTTCCATTAGTGGGCCTGATTGATCATTTCTGATCGCTGTTATCAAATCGGGCAATCAATTGTCCAGAGACTTGTATCATTAATGGCCACCTTAAAGAGGAACTCCAGTGAAAATAATGTAGTAAAAAAAGTGCTTCATTTTTTACCATAATTATGTATAAATGATTTAGTCAGTGTTTGCTCATTGTAAAATCTTTCCTCTCCCAGATTCACATTCTGACATTTATTACATGGTGACATTGTTACTGTGGGCAGGTTATTTAGCTGTTTCTAGCTGCTCTGTCTGTTAGAGACAGCTAATAACAGCTATTTCCTGTCTCTGAACATTGTTACATTGTGGCAGTTTGCCAGCAGTACCGCGGTATTCAGAGCCTCTTGTGGGAGGGGTTTCAGCACAAAATCAGTCACACAGCGCCCCCTGATGGTCTGTTTGTGAAAATCATTGTCTTTCTCATGTAAAATGGGGTATCAGCTACTGATTGGGAAAAAGTTCAATTCTTGGTTGGAGTTTCTCTTTAAGTATTCTTTGTAAAGATAAAAATCCCCTTCACAGAGTCCTGCTCTGCTTTGAAAGGGAAAATGCATTGTTTGTGAGATAGATTGTTGTGAGCTGCTCTGATCAGGCAGGCAGCTTGGTTATTTTCCCCCTTTATGGCAGTCATTGCACTATGACTGTGGTGTCAACTAGATTGTAAGCTCCTCTGAGGACAGTCAGTGGCATGACTGTGTCTATAATGTGCTGCAGAAGATGTCAGTGCTATATAAATACATAATAATAATAATAATAATAATAATATGGTAGGACATTAGACTATGACTACGGTAGGATTAGATTGTGAGCTCCTCTGAGGACAGTCAGTGACATGACTATGTACTCTGTAAAGTGCTGCAGAAGATGTCAGTGCTATATAAATACATAATAATATGGTAGGACATTACACTATGAGTATGGTAAGATTAGATTGAGTACCTCTGAGGACAGTCAGTGACATGACTATGTACTCTGTAATGTGCTACAGAAGATGTCAGTGCGATATAAATACTAGGAAAAAAAAAAAAAAAGCCCATTGCTTAGCCCCACTCTACATAAAAGTGTGCTTTTTTTGGCCTTTTGTCCGTCTACAAGTAGAAATGAGGTTGGCAACGCTGATAGGCATATGCACGTCACTGTGTACATAACTGCATGATGCATGTACAGCAGTATATACAGCATAGCACGCCCCCCCCCCTCACCTTTCCCTGTTGCACAAAATGCCTCACCTCCATCCACTAGCATGGCACAGCAACAGCAGAGGGCGTGGTCACGTGTCACTGCAGGTGCCATCCTCAGCGGTACACGTGAGGCCCACCTGCACTCGTGCGTCACAATAGCTGCTATGACGTCACCCCCACACTCATCCTCTTCGCAGACGGAGCGGACAGCATCGGAGACAGACGCGCGGCCTCTCTCTCTGTATCCCCGGTATCCAGGAACTCTCAGCCCCGATATTCTCCAGCAGAACCTCCAGGAAGGAACAAGCAGTTATATCCTGGAGCTCCCCCTAGCGGCCGATAGCAGGAATGACACAGTGAGGTAGGATGGAGACGATACAATTAGAATAACAGAAATGGATTTATGTCGGCACCCATCCTGGGCTGTTCGATTACTTAAGAAAAAACAAACAAACTGCCTTGAATTCCTTTTGGTAGCAATTATACACGGTCAGGGTCTTTATCCTGAGGCGAGGGGACTTTACCCTGAGCAGCGGTCATTGAGCACAATGTCCCCTTAAAACCGACTCCGGGGCCCTGCAAAGCTCCGCCTCTAAATCGAACTGCAGCCCCGCCCCCACTAGCCCACGATAAGCCTCGCCTCCAACGGCCATTAAGCTCCGCCTACAGTCATGCTTGTGTGCAGCCGGCTGTGAACCTGGAGAGGTGAGTTAAAGGGAACCTTATTAAGTAAAAAAAAATCTAAACAGGTTTAACTTAGCTGGGGCTTCTATCAGCCCCCTGCAGCTGCCCTGTGCCCACGTTGTCACTAAGCTGCCCTCCAGTACCCCTCAGCGATCTTCTTCCAGACTGACTTGCCACTGCACATGTGCGGCTCCTCAATACCGCTCCCATCTCTGTGCAGTAGAAATTTTTTAGTGCTGCAAATCGGCAGAGTGCTCCCGTCCATGGGACCGCGATTAGGAGGCGAGCGGACCAGAGGCGCTCATTAGAACGAAAGTAGGGTGCTGTGGGGCGCCGGAGGATGGATTTGTCCCGGTCACAGATCAGCTGCAGGGGGCTGGTAGATGCCCCAGGGAAGTTAAACTTTTTTTTTTTTTCCTTTTCTTTCATACAGTTAAGGTTCACTTTAATTCACCCTCTGCTGTGCAGTGTTTTCGGGGCCCTCTCTTGCCACATAAACAGGGCTCTCTGGCTACCTATGTGGGAGACTCTGAAATAGGAAATTTGGGCGCTGCTATAGGGCGACCATTCAGATATTTAAATGGGCACCTGTGTTGGTGCCCCAAAAATTGTAACCGACCCCTAGAACCAGCCCTGGCTATACCTCCCAAATTTTTGAGATAAGAAATAGGGACACTTAAGCCACACCCTTAATCACACCCCTGGCATACCCCTAGTTGCGCATACCATAAAGATTTCAAAATAAAAATATGTTATTTTATAATTTAAACCACACTGGTACCTTCTATCCTGGTTCATTTTCCTTCATATTAACATTTGAAAATAAGAAATATACATATCATTACATAGATGTATACATCAGTCATGAAAGAGGGACAAATGAGGAAGAAAGAGGGACAGGGGCCTCAAAAAGGTACTGTCCCTCCAAAACAGGGATAGTTGGGAGATATGAAATGCTGCAAGACCAGTGTGAAAACCTTGTATTAAAGCTGTGCTTACCATTATACAGCCTGACAGTATATGCTGTGCCTAGAATTAATCTTTTATTAATAGATATAACATATAAATTACAGCATAGTATATACAGCACTGGCAAGGGGTGCTTAATCGCACAGCTCCACATCACCAGCGTGAGGCATCTACATCACCTGCGGGATGGAAACACGACCTCCGCGGACACAGGAAGCATCACTCGAGCGGCAAAAGGCTGGAGGAGGTCGGTGTGTCTCTGCTCTACACAGCCGAGGAGGACAAGACTAGAAGCATCCCACGGAGTATCCAGGAACCAGGAATCGTATGTAAGCCGGCAGCATTGTGTGCGGAGCTCCCCCTTGTGGACGTTACTTGGAAAATGTCCATTGAACTTGTGTGCGGAGCTCCCCCTTGTGGCCGTACTGTAATAATGTCCATTGAACTTGTGTGCGGCGCTCCCTGTTTAGCCGTACTTTTGGAATGTTAGTTTTTGCAGATGTAAATACTAGGAGACGTTTTTTTTGGAGGGGGCTGTGAGAAAGCGTGTGTGTAATCTGAGTGTGGGGAATACCGTAGTGAATCTGCTGAACAGGAACTACTAGGGCGGCTGCAGACACCGCTGCACATGAGAGGGGGAGCTGCTGCTGCTGCTAATGACAGTCTAGCTAGGTAATCACAATACAATACAGGGTTTAATCATCAAAACAAGGTAACTGCTGGGTAGAGACAGGGCATAATTGTAAGGCATTAGTATTTATATAGCGCCAACATGGTTCGCAGCGCTGTACAGAGTATATGATCTTGTCACTTAACTTTCCCTCAGAAGAGCTCACAATCTAATCTCTACCATAGTCATAGGTCTATGTATTTATCGTGTAGTGCATGTATCATAGTCTAGGACCAAATGAGGGGGAAGCCAAATAATTAATCCTGTATGTTTTTGGGATGTGGGCAAAAACCAGAGTGCCTGAAGGAAACTCACACAGACACGGGAAGAACATAGAACACAGACACGGCTAAAGCAGTGGCCATTAGACATTCAAGTTGGCCCACAACATGGTCCCAGTGTTTAATTCTGCCCACTGTGTACTGAAGTTTGCCACCCCTGCCTTAGAGCCTTCCCGTTCCTCTCTGCGTCCCCTCGTTCCACTGCCGCCGACCCTGTTCCAGTTTTCAACTTTAATGTCCACGAGGCCTTTGGGTATCCTCAGAGGGCCACTGAAGTACTCAGGTCTCCAAGTACTTCCAAAGACGAGCAGCTACGTACTAGAAGAACTGAAGAAGCAGCTGGGGGGATTTTTGAACAAGGGCCCCTGTAGTGCAACGAGGAGACGCAGAGGAACGGGAAGGCTATTAGGGATTCAGAGTCTTCCTTCTTCTGAGGTGAGTATCTTACTTTTTTTTTATAGCAGGTTACAGCTTTCCTTTCTTGGTTGGCGCTCCACAGTACAATCTCTCAGAAACATCCCATGTAAATAAACCTTCTAGCCACTGTTCCTATGCTGTCCACTGACCAGTCCCATAATCAAGGCCGGGCCGAGGCATAGGCTGGAGAGGCGCAGTGTAGGAAGGGGCGCATAATTCATTCAGCTGTCATTCCTAATTGTGTTTGACGCAGAAAGAAATAAGAAAAGGGGATACATAGCAGTGACTGCAAGCCAGATAACTAGATATTAAGGTGTTGGGGAGGTTGTGGGCCCTGTGGCACCTCTTAGTCTAATAGCAATCAGTGTGTGATGGCTGGGGTGGCAGGGATGGAGGGGCGCACTTTGGTGTCTCAGCCTTGGGTGCTGGAGGACCTTGTCCCGCCTCTGCCCATAATCCCTTGAGGGTGAGGCGAGTCATTCGACAGTAAGGTCCACCCTGGCACGCACAATATGGCCGCAAACTGTCAGCAGCTGCTGCTCATTATGTCTTGCAGTCACCTCCCACTGTCAGTTCCACAATAATTATGTAGCTCAGAACAATATAAATGTCATTCATCTTCGGTCTGTGGATCCACACATACAGGCCTGGTGCACACCAGAGCAGTTTTTCTGAGCGTTTTGAGTTTTCAAATCTGCTGCTAATGTTATCCTATGTGTCTGTGCACACTGGAGCAATGAGGTTTTGTAAAAAAACCCATAGCATTACATTGGGAAGAGCTTTTGAAACCTCTATAAGCTCTTCTCAATGTAATGCTATGGGCTTTTTTACAAAACCTCATTGCTCCAGTGTGCACAGACACATAGGATAACATTAGCAGCAGATTTAAAAACTCAAAACGCTCAGAAAAACTCCTCTGGTGCGCACACTGCACATTGCTCTTCACACACAGGCCCAACAGGGAGATGGAACATGACAGCTATCCTCTGATTCTTCTTAAAGGACTATTATTGCAATACAATTTGAAAATGTAAAATACATGTAAACACAAATAAGAAGCACGTTTCTCCCAGATTAAAATGAGCTATTATTACTTTTCTACTATGTTGCTGTCACTTACAGTTAGTAGCAGACATCTGACAGAACTGACAGGATTTGGACTAGTTCATATCCTCATGGGGGGGTTCTCAGCATGGCCTTTATAAAGAC
Organism: Hyperolius riggenbachi; assembly: GCF_040937935.1. NCBI lineage: Eukaryota > Metazoa > Chordata > Amphibia > Anura > Hyperoliidae > Hyperolius > Hyperolius riggenbachi. The sequence goes on along the minus strand of NC_090653.1, from coordinate 241,803,761 downwards.
ACTCCCTGAAAAGGATTTTTTTATAGCTCATTTTAAAGGGAACCTAAACTGAGAAGGATATGGATTCTTCCTATAAAAATAATACCAGTTGCCTAACTCTCCTGCTAATCCCATGTTTCTAATACTTTTGGCCATAGCCCCTCATCAAGCATGCAGATCGGGTGCTCTGACTGAAGTCAGACTGAATTAGCTGCATGCTTGTTTCAGGTGTGAGATCCAGATACTACTGCAGGAAATTGATCAGCAGGAGAGTCAGGCAACTAGTATTGTTTAAAAGGAAACATCCATATCCCTCTCAGTTTAGGATCCCTTTAAATTGGGAGAAACATACTTCTTATTTGTATGTGTTGACATGCATTTTAAATTTTACGACTTATACAATAGTGGTCCTTTTAAAGGACAACTGAAGAGAGAGAGGTATATGGAGGCTGCCATGTTTATTTCCTTTTAAGCAATACCAGTTGCCTGGCAGCCTTGCTGACCCTTGGCCTCTAATACTTTCAGCCATAGACATGGGAACAAGCATGCAGCAGATCAGGTGTTTGACATTAATGTCAGATCTGACAGATTAGCTGCATGCTTGTTTCTGGTATTATTCAGACACTTCTGCAGCCAAACAGACCAGCAGGGCTGCCAGGCAACTGGTATTGTTTAAAAGGAAATAAACATGGCAGCCTCCATAGTCTTCTCACTTCAGTTGTCCTTTAAGGGGTCGTGGAGCTTCACATCACATGACAAAGCATGACAACTGATGTATCCTTCACATTTCTCCAGCAAAAAAGAGAACAGAGATGCAATTCTATCCCCCATGTGCACTCCTCATGTCATGGCAAGTGTGTGGGGTGGGGGTGGAAACAGACTCTATAGCTCCAGCAGCACAGGACTGATTCATATCTATGGCAGGGTCAGGTGCATGGACAGCAGTGTGACTTGAGCTCAGAGGTAATTGTGCAGGGAGCGCACAACGATTTTACCATTAGGAGCGCAGTAGGAGGACCACCCATTAGCGCCTTGTGCGTTACCGTGGTAATATTGCAGGGAGCACACGGCAACGTCACCAGACTTTAGAGCATCAGCCCCTAAAGAGACACCAAAGTGACACTAAATTATTCAGGATACTCACGTTTACCATAATTATTTTGCTTTCAGCATCAGAATCACTTCCTATATCTATATATTTTGCTATATATTGGTACGTAGCCCTTCCCTCCCAATGATGTCACAGCCTAGGCTATTTAAATATGCAGAATTCTCCCACAGCATTCTGGGAGACCAGGTATTATTTTCCCTGGCTTTGGGACTCTTGGTAAACAAGCATTCCGCAGAGATGCACCTGTCAGCAGTAAAGATTTCAGAATGCAAATTGGGGTGAGGAAAGATTTTAAAATGGGCAAACACTGACCAGATAATTTATAGTTATATTGTACGTAATAAGCTATTTTACTAAAGGTGCCCATTAACGATACCATTTTTTTCATCAAATGCCATATTTCAATGCGATTTTCATGATCGAAAATAATTGGAAGGTAATTATCAATTGTTCACATTTAATGAATGATTCTGTCTTCAATTCGATCATAAAATCCAAATTTTGGATCGATTTTATCCTACTCAGCAATCGACTAAACAATCGTTCCTTGCTGATTGCCTTTATAAATGGCAAATTTTCAATACAATTCGATCATTAAAATCACATCGAAAGATCGCATTTAGTGAAAAAAATGGTACCGTTAATGGGCATCTTAATTACAATATTTTCAGTACAGCTCCTTTTAATGTTGCTGTACTCTAAAGCTAGTTTCCTAAAGGACACAGTCTAGCATGTGTGCGGAGGTACACGCAAGATCATGATTGTTGGAAAAAGAGCAATCCCTGACGGTTAGTGATGAGTGAACGTTATTGATGCATATTTTAATTCAGTAACGGCATGATGATGGTCTGCCAATCGGATAATTACCAGAAGCGCCAAGATGAGGACCCAGAAGTGTGACATTTGCCACACTCGTCTAAACCAATTATATGGGACAGATCGGTCTACATGGACAATAATCGCTTGTTTACCATGATTGGGACACTTTTTATACACACTTCTCAACTGACCCATCATTTATCGTTAGTTTCCAATGACAGCCGCCTAGCTTGTGTACCTATCGCCACCCGTAGGGGTGACAAACCCTTTAATGCCCCTCCCACCCCTGCCACCAAGCTGCAATTAGCAGCAATAGCTGGAAATTTGGGGCTAGCTGCTATTTTATTATTGCCACAAATAAAGGTGCCCTGTATTTCACAGCACAGCGGGCGCCCTTTTTACCCACTTCGCTGTAGCAGGACACATTATTTATTTATTGTATTTATAAAGCGCCAACATATTATGCAGCGCTGTACATTGGTTTAGGTTACAGACAATATTTAGGGGTGACATACAGCAAAATGACAATACATGAATACAAGAAAGACCAGATCATGCAGCACAGTATGAGTACAAGGTAATGCTTAGTCAGTCACTGGAGGGGAGCATGGAGATTAGGCAACTTAGGTTCACTCAGATGCATAGCATGGGTTCACAGTAATGGAGGTGCATGATCAGGTAGGACACAAAAGGAGGAGGACCCTGCCCAAAGGCTTACAATCTAGAGGGAGAGGTAAGGACACGAAAGGTAGGGGACCAGAGTTCAGCTGTGGGTTTAGAGCACTTGAGAGGGGTAGTAGGCCAGAGTGAAAAGGTAAGTTTTGAGGGTTTTCTTGAAGATGTTGAAGGAGGGGGCTGCCCTAATGGGTGGAGGTAGGGTGTTCCATAGTGTTGGAGCAGCTTTTGATAAGTCCTGGAGGCATGCATGGGACTGGGTGATGCGGGGGGCGGTTAGGCGAAGTTCATTGGAAGAGCGGAGTGAGCGGCTAGGTGTGTACCTCCTGAGTAAGATTGGAAATGTAGGTTGGACAGGTTTTGTGGACAGATTTGTAGGTCAGACACACTATCTTGAATCTGATTCTGGACTGGATAGGAAGCCAGTGGAGGGATTCAAGGAGGGGATCCGCCATGGTGGAGCGATGGGAGCAGTGGATAATTCTGGCTTCCACATTCATGATAGACTGCAGTGGGGCTGTTTGGGTCATAGGGAGACCAGACAGAAGGGCATTGCAGTAGTCAAGGCGGGAAATTATAAGGTCATGGATGAGGAGTTTGGTGGTGGCAGAGGTCAGAAAAGGGCGAATCTTACAGATGTTACGAAGGTGGAAGTTGCAGGACTTTGTGAGGTTTTGGATGTGGGAAGTGAAGGAGAGTGCGGAGTCCAAGGTGACACCCAGACAGTGGGCTTGAGAGGTAGGGCAAATGGTAGTATGGTTAACAGTGACATGCACATCTGGGGTGGGAAGATCATAAATTCTGTTTTGTCTAGATTTAGTTTCAGGAACCTAGCGGACATCCAGGAGGAGATGGCTGATAGGTAGGAGGAGACCTTGTCCATGGTAGTGGTGGATATGTCAGGGGTGTGGAGGTAGATCTGGGTATCATCTGCATACAGATGATAGTTAAAACCCATGGAGGAGATAACCTTGCCAATGGAGGATGTGTATAGGGTGAACAGTAGGGGGCCAAGGACCGAACCTTAGGGGACTCCCACCGAGAGGTGGTTGGTTGCAGACGAGGACTCATTGAAGGCTGATTGTTCGCCGTTTAGCACACAGAACACCAGTTTGGGCACACAGTCCACATTGTCTCTCTTGCTCCATTACAACTCTCACTAGGAATTCTTGGGGCCCTTTTCCACTAGCAATCACAATCACTAATACTAGCGATTTTTCATTAATTCCGTTATGTGATTGCGATTTTTTTATTTGCATTGCATTATCACTCTAAAAATTGCTCCAGAAAGCAATTGCGATTTGCGATTTCCAAATCGAATCACTATAGGTAGTAGCAATAAGTAGCAACCCTAGCGATTTAAAAATCACTAGCGATTTGCGATTTTGCGATTCAGCTGTGTAGTGGAAAAGGGCCCTTACAGTTACAGTTATCCAATCTGAACATACAGTCAGTATTAAGCTCTAAAGCCCCATCTACATGATACGATTCTTTGTGCGATTAGATTACGACTCTATTTACGATCTGATTAAATCCGAAATGTCCGATCGGGATTCGATTCAGTTCGATTTGTCATTGTTTTGCAATGGAAAATAGAATAGAATAGAATCCCGATCGGACATGTTGGATTTAATCGGTTCGTAAATAGAATCGTAATCGAATCGCACAAAGAATCATATCGTGTAGATTGGGCTTTAGTATGAGCAGAGTATAAGTGCATTAGTAACCATAACTGTGGATTTAGCAGCCGTGATTGGTCGCTTGGTGTTAGTAGTCTACATCAGATCATCATATCATTATACACTCACCTAAAGGATTATTAGGAACACCTTACTAATACGGTGTTTGACCTCCTTTTGCCTTCAGAACTACCTTAATTCTATGTGGCATTGATTCAACAAGGTGCTGAAAGCATTCTTTAGAAATGTTGGCCAATATTGATAGGATATCATCTTGCAGTAGATGGAGATTTGTGGGATGCACATCCAGGGCACAAAGCTCCCGTTTCATCACATCCCAAAGATGCTCTATTAGGTTGAGATCTGGTGACTGTAGGGGCCATTTTAGTACAATGAACTCATTGTCATGTCAAGAAACCAATTTGAAATAATTCAAGCTTTGTGACAGTGCAGTAACCTGCTGGAAGTAGCCATCAGAGCACTTTTGCCCTTTTTTAAAGCACAGGCGGTTTTCAAAATCGCCCACAAACCGCTTGTGCAATTAATCTGTATGAGAAGGTTCATATCAGCACGTTGCGTCCTCTTTGTGGTCCGCAAAGCAATGTACCATTTTTGGGGCGTTTTTGCTATAGCCGAAGGTATAGGAAAAACGCAAAACGCTCACAAAATCGCTTTGTGCAGCGATTGCGTTTGCGTTTTTAAGAATAAATACATTGTATTCTTTTCTGGGTCAAAGGGTTCACTTCCTGACTTGCATCAGGAAGTGAATGAAAAAAACGCTGTGGAAAATCGCTTTTAACAAAAATGCAACGCACAGTAAAAAAAGCACACTAAAAAAGCAAAACGTTTGCGCTTCCGTTTTTAGATGTGAACAAGGCCTGAAAGTGCCACGCTTAAAGAGACTAAAAGATGAAATGAACTCAAGCCCTGATACTTACCCGGGGCTTCCTCCCCCCACGTAAATGTGTCTAAGTCACACGCCGTCCTCCCGCGGTCTGCTGTTCAGCCGCAGTGAGCTCCGTTACCAGCCTCAGTGATGTCAGTCCGGGTCTACTGCGCATGCACGGGAGGTGGAATTCCCCATACAGTACAGCACCAGTATCTGTTCATACATAGCACCAGTATATGATGTTTTTTTTATTTGGTGTGCATTGGAAGAGGGGTTGTCTTATATGCGAGTATATCCCAAACTCTATATTTTAACTGGAAAAGTTGGGGGGTTATCTTATACGCCGTACCTATCCCCCTCATCCCTCTTCAAACCGCCATCCCCTATACTTCTCTCACTCCAATCCACAAACCTGCCCTAAAAGAGTCTACCTTGCTGTGGTGGGCCGGCTTACAATTCTGTTGGTCAAAATGAGTTTTACATGTAGCTAACTGGAGTAGACAAAGTACTCTGTCTAAAAATAATATCAAACTATCTTAAAGTGAGATCGACTAATTAGGGCCCTTTTGTATTAGGTATGTTTTGATTCAAAAATTGTATCGTGCCTTTGCCAATAGCAACAGCACAGTGATGAAAAAGTACATTACATTGCCGGGTTTTTGCTAGTGCAATTGGTATTCTCCAGAATTACAATTGTCGGCCTGCAGCTTTTTTTTATTTTGTTTGCGCTTCTATGCTTTGTACCTTTCTGGCGAGGATTAGAATGGCTGTGGGGAGGAGGAGGCCATAGGGTGAAATTGGGGGTATATTTAATACATTTTAAATATGCCCCTGAGTTCTACTCTGCAGCTTGAAAAAATGAGTAATCACCAATCAAGTTCTCTCAAGGGCCAGTTCACACTTGGGGTGCTTTTGGTGGGGAGCATTGCTGCACTTTGCTGATAGCCAGAATTCAGCAAAGCACTGTGGTAAATCCCTGCAATGCTTGCAATGTGTGTATATCACAAAGGTGCACTGCGTGCAACATTTTGGTGGTAGTTGGAATGCCATTCTCTTTCTCTGGAGCGGGAATCAAAAATTGCATTCGCTGCAAAATGGAGCCACAATTGTGCAACAAAAATGCAATCACACTCCACAGGTGATTGTGATTTGCATTATGCAGACCTAAGGGGGACCATCTGGATCCCAATTCCTTCTCAGGTGGTCAGCGTGTTCCCGGACTTTTGACTTGAGGGTGTAAGAGGGGTATCCATTATGACTAACCATCCCGTTCATCCCTCTATACCTCTCTAACGCCCATCCACAAACCTGCCCTAAAAGAGTCTATCTTGCCACGGTGGGCCGGCTTACAATCCTTTTGGTCAAAATGAGTTTTACTTTTAGCCAACTGGATTAGCCAAAGTACTCTGCTAAAAAAAGAATATAAAAAAATATCTTAAGGTAGCCATACACTGGTCGATTTGCCATCAGATTCGACCAACAGACAGATCCCTATCTGATCGAATCTGATCAGAGAGGGATCGTATGGCTACCTTTACTGCAAACAGATTGTGAACCGATTTCAGCCTGAAACCGATCACAATCTGTTGTGGTGGTGCTGCCGCCGCTCCCCCCGCCCGCATACATTACCTGCTCCGCTGGTGCGACTGCCCCGGTCACCGCTCTTCTTCTCTGTCTCCGCTCTGGTCTGCTCTGGCCTCCGGCATGCTTCCCTTCTTCCTGTCTGGGGGAAGTTTAAACGGTAGAGTGCCCTCTACTGTTTAAACTTCCTACCATGACAGGAAGAAGGGAAGCATGCCGGAGACCAGACCAAAGCGGAGACGGAGAAGAGCGGAGACCCGGGAGTCGCGCCGGCGGAGCAGGTAATGTATGCGGCTCTATTGCGTCGGTCGTCGGGCACTCGAACGGCGCTAGCGATGCGCTCTTTACCCGCGGGCGATCGACGGTTATTTTCCGCACGGCGCGATCGACGGGATCGGACGGAATGGATCGAAATTCGGCGTGTAGTGTGAACGATTGGCAGCAGATTCGATCCCAGTGATCGAATTTGCTGTCGAAACGGGCGCGAATCGGGCCAGTGTATGGCCACCTTTAGACAGAGAGAGATCAACTAATTAGGGCACTTTTTCGCTGGGCACATTTTGTTTGAAAAATTGTATCGTGCCCATTTTGCCAGTAGCAACAGCATGGTGATGAACATGTAAATTGCATTGCCCGGTTTTTGCTAGTGCAATTGGTATTTTCCAGATTACAGCTTTGTACCTTTTTGGTGAGGATTGGTATGGCTGTAGGGGAGGAGGAGACCATAAGTAGAAATTGGGGTATATTTAAACCATTTTAAATTTGCCTCTGAGTAGCAAAAAGTTGTAATTACCAATCAGGTTTTCTCAAGGGCCAGTTCACACTTGGGGTGCTTTTGGTGGGGAGCATTTCTGCGCTTTGCTAATAGCCGGTATTCAGCAAAGAACTTTGGTAAATCCCTGCAGTCCTTGTGATGTGTGTATAATGCAAAGGTGCACTGCGTGCAACATTTTGGTGGCAGTTGGAATGGCATTCTCATTCTCTGGAATGGAAATCGAAATTTGTAATCGCTGCAAAATGGAGCCACAATCACGCAGCAAAAATGCAATCACACTCCACGGGCGATTGCGATTTGCAGTTTGTGATCCCAAGGTTAAACCATGGCTAAGGGGGAACCAACTGGATCCCAATTCAGTCTGAGGTGGTTGGCGTGCTCCCGGACTTTACACTTGAGGGTGTAAGAGGGGTACCCATTATGACCACCTAACCTATCAACCTTTTCCAAACCACCATCCCCTATAGCTCTCTAACTCCCATCCCCCAACCTGCACTAAAAGAGCCTACCTTGCTGTGTTGGGCCGGCTTACAATCCTATTGGCCAAAATGTGTTTTACTTTCAGTCAACTGGATTAACCAAAGTACTCTGGCAAAAAAATATAATAAAACATCTGAAGGGGAGAACAACTACCGTAAATAGGGCCCTTTTCCACTAAGCACATTTTGATCCATTAATCATATTGTGCCCGTTTTGCCAATAGCAACAGCCTGGCAATGAATATGTAAAATGCCTTGCTGGGTTTCAGAGCCAGGAAAAGGTTCTCCAGCACCCAAGGCTGAGACACCAAAGTGCCCTCCCCATCTCTCTTATCCCTGGTGTCCCACACTGATTGCTATTAGCGTAAGAGATGCCCTATGCACCCAACTCCTACCAACACCTTAATCTCCAGTTATTTGGTTTGCAGTCACTGCTATGTATCCGTTTTTCCTATGCTTCAAACACAATAGGGAAATGATAGCTGGGTGAGATGTGCACCTCCTCCTACACTGCACCCTGAGGCTGGAGCCTCTCTTGTCTCTGCCTCGGCCCTGGCGAGCGGAACTGAGGTGCTCATTAAAATGAAAGTAGGTTGCTGCGGCGGACCAGAGGATGGGTTTGTCCTGGCGCAAGCCCCGGGGGGTGGCTGAAGGGGGCTGGTAGAAGCCCCAGGGAAGTTACTCTTTTTTTTCATACAGTTAATGTTCTCTTTAATTCACCCTTCCGCTGTGCGCTGCATTCGGGGACCTCTCTTGCCACATAAACAAGGCTCTCTGGCTACCTATATGGGAGACTCTAAAACAGGAAATTTGGGCACTGCCATAGGTGCACATTCAGATATTTAAATAGACACTTATGTTGGCGCCCCAAAATTGAATCTTTTCAGTGATTTAGAGCCGGGACAAGGTCCTCCAGCACCCAACGCTGAGACAGCAAGTTCACCCCCCTATCCCTCCCACCCCAGCTGTCATACAGTGATTGCTATTAGACTAAGAGGCGCCCCAAGGCCCCCAACCACTCCAACACCCTAATCTCTAGTTATCTGGCTTGCAGTCACTGCCATGTGTCCCCTTTTCTTATTTCTTTTTGCTTCAAACACAGTAGAAGAATTATAGGTGAGTGAGTTGTGCATCCCCTCCTAAACTGCTCCCTGAGGCTGGAGCCTCTCTCGTCTCTGCCTCGGCACTGCAGTGACTGGTGAGGGAGGGGAATAAGGTCAAAGTAATACTGTAATATTAAAAAAAAGAAGAAAAAAATTTCACTTACCTGGGTCTTCAGCCAACCCCCTGTCCCTGGGAACATCCTGCGTAGGAGCAGTATGAGAAAACCTTGTACTGCACCTGCACAGGATACTCCAGGTGAGGGAAACGCGAACAAGGACGTGAGCTGCCAGGGCTGCGCAGAGGCCCTGGACTTGCGATAACAAAACAGCCAAAGCGGGGGACTGGAGGATCGTACAGAGATGGCGCAGGCACAGGAAGGCTGCAAGGGGCGGCAGAAGCCCCAAGTAAGTAATTTTTTTTTTGATATTACAGTTTTCCTTTAAGGTTAGCTGGGGACATGCCTATAATTAAGCCACTGGGAGACTTGGGCGCAGGGTAAAGCCGAAGAGCGGCTCACCCTGCTCCTGCAAAATTTCTGGCGGCGTTATTTACTATTCCTCCTACAGGTTGCAGAGGATAATGGGCAAAGATGTAATTCAGCTGCCAGCTATTACTGGCAGCCAAATTACGCTGTTTTTAAAGGGCAAATGAAGCGAGAGGGATATGGAGGATGCCAGATTTATTTCCTTTAAATCAATACCAGTTGCCTGACTGTCCTGCTGATCCTTTGCCTCTAATACTTTCAGCCATAGACCCTGAACAAGCTTGCAGCAGATCAGGTGTTTCTGACATTATTGTCGGATCTGACTGTCCTGCTGATCCTTTGCCTCTAATACTTTCAGCCATAGACCCTGAACAAGCTTGCAGCAGATCAGGTGTTTCTGACATTATTGTCGGATCTGATAAGTTTAGCTGCATGCTGGTTTCTGGTGTTATTCAGACACTACAGCAGCCAAATAGGTCAGCAGTGCTGTCAGGCAACTGGTATTGTTTAATATGGCAGCCTCCATATCCCTCTCACTTCAGTTGTCCCTCAAAGTAATTTGGGCGCCTTTTGACGGCACCCAAATTACTGTCTAAGCGCAGCTATAGCCGCCATTCCTATTTGGTGCCAACTGCGCCAAAATCTCCAGTGATGTTTTTACAGCGCTCCTAGCTAGGGGAGGGATGTGGGTGGTTAAAGCTGGTGGCCAAGTTGGGTGGGTGGTTGAGATTAGCCATGGGACAGAGAAGTTAAGGGTAGGCAATGACAGTAGGAGTGTTCAGCGTAAGAATAGGGTTATGTTTAGCTTTAACAAAACATTGGTGTGTATTACTGACATTTTATTGTCGTCATTTACACTGCAATAGTAGAATATCGGTAAGGGTCTGTACACACTGGCTGTGTTGCACTGCCTTTTTAAAATCGCAAGGCTTTTTGAAAAATTATGAAAATTGTGATGACCTGTACACACTGGTTCAATGCGTTTTTAAAAAATGTAATCGCAGTGACCGCTGTGCTTTTTAAGCACTGTCCTTAAAAAAACGCATGAAAAAATGCAATTCATGCGATTTTCATTGCGTTTTATAATTTAACAATCACGAAACCAGCAACAGATAGCCTCAGCAAAATTGCATCACACTGTGCTTGGTGATTTTCAGTGTATACAGGCCTTAAATCTACAGATATTTTACTATATGCTTTTCTGGGTGTACCAGCAGCATTGAAGAGGGGAGGAGCAGCGGCATATTGAAGGGCAGGCCAGTGTTTCAGTGCCAAGCTGTGGCTAACAAAGTGACAGCTTCTGCTGTATTGCTTGGAAGTCAGGACGGAGCTGCCCAGTCTGACACTAAGGAGGGGAGGAGCAACCACATTCTAAGGGGCGGGCCAGAGTACTCTAGACAGCCGGGCCCTGTGTATATCACAAAAACGCAGCATTGCAAATAGAGGGAAAGTAACTTAGCGCGCGTGCACACATCCAAAATTGATTGGCCAATTGCTAGCCACTTTTACCACCTCAATGTAGAGTGAGAGACTTAAAATAATAAGACCAGCTTGTGCAAGTAAGCCTCTCATACGACATGGCAGTGATAAAATTGGCCAATGATTGGCCAATCAAAATTGGATGTGGGTACCAAGCTTGAGTATGGACAGACATATGCACTTCACTGAGTACATAACTGTATGATGCATGTACAGCAGTATATACAGCCTAGCACACGCTCTCTCACCTTTCCCTGTTGCAGGTAATGCCTCACCTCCATCCACTAGCATGGCACAGCAATAGCAGAGGGGCGTGGTCACGTGTCACTGCAGGTGCCATCCTCAGCGGTACACGTGAGGCCCACCTGCACAGTGCGTCACAATAGCTGCTATGACGTCACCACGCACTCATCCTTTATCCTGAGGGGGACTTTACAATGAGCAGCGGTCATTGACAACAATGTCCCCTTACAAAACGACTCAGGGGCCCTGCAAAGCTCCGCCTCTAAATCAAACTGCAGCCCCGCCCCCCACTAGTCCCGCCCCCAATGGCCATTAAGCTCCACCTACAGTCATGCTTGTGTGCAGCTGGCTGTGAACCTGGAGAGGTGAGTTAAAGGGAACCTTTTTAAGTAAAAAAAAAAAATCAAAACTGGTTTAACTTACCTGTGGCTTCTACAAGCCCCCTGAAGCTGCCCTGTGCCACGCTGTCACGAAGCTGCGCTCCAGTCCCCCTCAGCTATCTTCTTTCATACTGACTGGCCACTGCGCATGTGCGGCTCCTCAATAATGCTCCCATCTCTGTGCAGTAGAGATTTTTTAGTGCTGCAAATCCGCAGAGTGCTCCTGTCCATGGGAGCACAATTAGGAGGCGAGCTGACCAGAGGTGCTCATTAGAACAAAAGTAGGGTGCTGTGGGGCACCGGAGTATGGGTTTGTCCCGGTGCGGGCACAGGGCAGCTGCAGGGGGCTGGTAGATGCCCCAGGGAAGTAAAATTTTTTTTCTTTCATACAGTTAAGGTTCACTTTATTTCACCCTCTGCTGTGCGGTGTTTTCGGGGGCCCTCTCTTGCCACATACACAGGGCTCTCTGGCTACCTATGTGGGAGACTCTTAAATAGGAAATAGGAAATTTGGGCGCTGCCATAGGCGACCATTCAGATATTTAAATGTGTTGGTGCCCCAAAAATTGTAACAGACCCCTAGAACCGGGCCTGGCTATACCTCCCAAATTTTTGAGATAAGAAATAGGGACACTAAAGCCACACCCCTGCACACCCTTAATCACACCCCCGGCACACCCCTAGTTGCGCATACCATAAAGAATTCAAAAGAAAAATGTTATTTTATAATTTAAACCACGCTGGTACTTTCTATCCTGGGTGATTTTCCTTCATATTAACATTTGAAAATAAGAAATATACATATGATTACATAGATGTATACATCAGTCATGAAAGAGGGACAAATGAGGAAAAAAGAGGGACAGAGTGACAGGGTCCTCAAAGAGGTACTGTCCCTCCAAAACAGGGATAGTTGGGAGCTATGAAATGCTGCAAGGCCAGTGTGAAAACCTTGTATTAAAGCTGTGCTTACCATTATACAGCCTGACAGTATATGCTGTGCCTAGAATTAATCTTTTATTAATAGATATAACATATAAATTAAAGTACAGTATAAACAGCACTGGCAAGGTGTGCTTAATCGCACAGCTTCACGTCCCCAGCGTGAGGCATCTACATCACCTGTGGGACGGAAACACGACCTCCGCGGACACAGGAAGCATCGCTCGAGCGGCAAAAGGCTGGAGGAGGTTGGCGTGTCTCTGCTCTACACAGCCGAGGAGGACGAGACTAGAAGCATCCCACGGAGTATCCAGGAACCAGGAATCATATGTAAGCCGGCAGCATTGTGTGCGGAGCTCCCCCTTGTGGACGTTACTTGGAAAATGTCCATTGAACTTGTGTGCGGAGCTCCCCCTTGTGGCCGTACTGTGATAATGTCCATTGCACTTGTGTGCGGCGCTCCCTGTTTAGCCGTACTTTTAGAATGTTAGTTTTTGCAGATGTAAATACTAGGATACGGTTCTTTCAGAGGGGGCTGTGAGAAAGCGTGTGTATAATCTGTGTGTGGGGAAGCAGTCTAGCTAGGTAATCACAATACAATACGGAGTTTAATCATCAAAACAAGGTAACTGCTGGGTAGAGACAGGGCATAATTGTAAAGCATTAGTATTTATATAGCGCCGACATGTTTCACAGCGCTGTACAGAGTATATGATCTTGTCACTTAACTGTCCCTCAGAAGAGCTCACAATCTAATCTCTACCATAGTTATTTGTCTATGTATATATCGTGTAGTGCATGTATCATAGTCTAGGACCAATTGAGGGGTAAGCCAATTCATTTATCCTGTATGTTTTTGGGATGTGGGCAAAAACCAGAGTGCCTGAAGGAAACTCACACAGACACAGGGAGAACATAGAACACAGACACGGCTAAAGCAGTGGCCTTTAGAAATTCAAGTTGGCCCACAACATGGTCCCAGTGTTTAATTCTGCCCACTTTGTACTGAAGTTTGCCACGCCTGCCTTAGAGCCTTCCCGTTCCTTTCTGTGTCCCCTCATTCCACTGCCGCCGGCCCCCGTTCCAGTTTTCAACTTTAATGTCGACGAGGCCTTTGGGTATCCTCAGAGGGCCACTGAAGTTCTCGGGTCTCCAAGTACTTCCAAAGATGAGCAGCTCTGTACTTGAAGAACTGAAGAAGCAGCCGGTGGGAGATTTGAACAAGGGCCCCTGCAGTAGAACGAGGGGACACAGAGGAACGGGAAGGCTATTAGGGATCCAGAGTCTTCCCTCTTCTGAGGTGAGTATCTTACTTTTTTTTTATAGCAGGTTACAGCTTTCCTTTTTTGGTTGGCGCTCCACAATACAATCTCAGAAACAGCCCGTGTAAATAAACCTTCTACCCACTGTTCCTATGCTGTCCACTGAGCAGTCCCATAATCCCTTGAGGGTGAGACGAGTCATTCGACAGTAAGGCCCACCCTGGCACACACAATATGGCCACAAACTGTCAGCAGCTGCTGCTCATTATGCCTTGCAGTCACCTTCCGCTGTCAGTCCCACAATAATTATATAGCTCAGAACAATATAAATTTCATTCATCTTCGGTCTGTGAATCCACACACACTGCACATTCCTCTTCACACACAGGCCCAACAGGGAGATGGAACATGACAGCTATCCTCTGATTCTTCTTAAAGGACCATTATCGCAAAACAATTTGAAAATGTAAAATACATGTAAACAAAAATAAGAAGCATGTTTCTCCCAGAGTAAAATGAGCTATAAATTACTTTTCTACTATGTTGCTGTCACAGTTAGTAGCAGAAATCTGACAGAACTGACAGGATTTGGACTAGTCTATATCCTCATGGGGGATTCTCAGCATGGCCTTTATAAAGACACTCCCTGAAAATGATTTTTTATAGCTCATTTTAAAGGGAACCTAAACTGAAAAGGATATGGATTTTTCCTATTAAAATAATACCAGTTGCCTGACTCTCCTGCTAATCCCATGTTTCTAATAATTTTGACCATAGCCCCTCAACAAGCATGCAGATCAGATGCTCTGACTGAAGTCGGACTGGATTAGCTGCATGCTTGTTTCAGGTGTGAGATCCAGATACTACTGCAGGAAATTGATCAGCAGGAGAGTCAGGCAACTGGTATTGTTTAAAAGGAAACATCCATATCCCTCTCACTTTATGATCCCTTTAATTTGGGAGAAACATACTTCTTATTTGTATGTGTTGACATGTATTTGACATTTTACGACTTGCGCAATAGTGGTCCTTTTAAAGGACAACTGAAGAGAGAGAGAGGTATATGGAGGCTGCCATGTTTATTTCCTTTTAAGCAATACCAGTTGCCTGGCAGCCTTGCTGACCCTTGGCCTCTAATACTTTCAGCCATAGACCCGGGAACAAGCATGCAGCAGATCAGGTGTTTTACATTAATGTCAGATCTGACAGATTAGCTGCATGCTTGTTTCTGGTATTCAGACACTTCGGCAGCCAAACAGACCAGCAGGGCTGTCAGGCAACTGGTATTGTTTAAAAGGAAATAAACATGGCAGCCTCCATAGTCTTCTCACTTCAGTTGTCCTTTAAGGCGTCGTGGAGCTTCACATCACATGACAAAGCATGACAACTGATGTATCCTTCACATTTCCCCAGCAAAAAAAGTGAACAGAGATGCAATCCTATCCCCCATGTGCACTCCTCATGTCATGGAAAGTGTATGGGGTGGGGGTGGACATAGACTCTATAGCTCCAGCAGCACAGGACTGATTCATTCCTATGGCAGGGTCAGGTGCATGGACAGCAGTGGGCTGATAATAAAATATGGAGTTACCTTTTGGTCCGGCGCCCTTTGGTAGGAGCGTGACAGGCTGATATTTAATTTTTAATTTATCTTTTGGTTTAGTGCCCTTTAGGGTCAGCACGACAGGCTGATAATTTTATTTTCAGTTACTGTTTGGTCCGGCATCCTGTGGTAAAATGAAGACGGGCTGAATATATAATTTTGAATTACCTTACCTAAAGTACTTTGCCAAAAAAAATAAAACATATCTTAGAGGAGAACATCTAATGAGGGCCCTTATCCCCTAAGCATGTTTCGATCTAAAAATCAAATTGTTTCCATTTTTCCATAAGCAACAGCACTGCAATGAACATGTAAATTGCAGTTCTGTGTCTTTGCTAGTGCGATTTGGTATTTTCTAGAATGGCAATTGTTGGCCTGCATTTCCTTTGTTTTGTTTGCACCTTTATGCTTTTTACCTTTTTGGTGAGGATTGGTATGGCTGTGGGGGTGGAGGAGTCCATAAGTAGAATTTAGGGGTATATTTAAATCATTTTAAATATGCCCGAGTTCTACTCTTCAGTTTGCAGCAATTTGTAATCACCAATCAAGTTCTCGCAATCAAGACGGGCTGATAATATAATTTTAAATGACCTTACCCAAAGTACTTTGCCAAAAAAGAATATAAAAAATATCTTAGAGGAGAACAACCAATTAGGACCCTGACAGTATAATTTTGAGTTACCTTTTTGGTCCGGCGCCCTGTGGAAAGAGCGCGACGGGCTGAAAATGTAATTTTGAGTGACTTTGTGGTCCAGCCCCCCATGTAAACAGAGCAATGGGCTAATAAACAATTTGGAGTTACCTTTTGGTGCGATGCCCATTGGTATAAGTGTGATGGCCTGATAATATAATTTTAAGTTACCTTTTGGTCTGGCGCCCTGTGGAAAGAGCACAACGGGCTGATGATAAAATTTGGATCTACCTTTTGGTCCGGCGCCCTGTGGAAAGAGCGCGATGGGCTAATAATAAAATTTGGAGTTACCTTTTGTTCCGGTGCCCATTGGTAGGAGTGCGACGGCCTGATAATATAATTTTAAGTTACCTTTCGGTCCGGCGCCCTGTGGAAAGAGTGCGACGGGCTAATAATAAAATTTGGAAATACCTTTTCGTCCGGCGCCCTTTGGTAGGAGCTTCGCGGGCTGAAAATATAATTGTTAGCTACCTCTTGGTCCGGCACCCTGTGGTAGGAACACGACGGGCTGAAAATGTAATTTTGAGTGACTTTTTGGTCCAGCGCCCCATGGAAACAGAGCGACGGGCTAATAAAAAATTTGGAGTTACCTTTTGGTCCGGTGCCCATTGGTAGGAGTGCGACGGCCTGATAGTATAATTTTAAGTTACCTTTTGGTCCGGTGCCCATTGGTAGGAGTGCGACGGCCTGATAATATAATTTTTAGTTACCTTTGGTCCGGCGCCCTGTGGCAAGATCAAGACGTGCTGCTAATATAATTTTAAATTGCCTTACCCAAAGTACTTTGTCAAAAAAGAATATAAAAAATATCTTAGAGGAGAACAACTAATTAGGACCCTTATTCACTAAGCACTTTTCGAACTAAAACTCAATTCGTTTCCGTTTTGCCATTAGCAACAGCTTTGTTATGAACGTGAAAATCGCAGTTCTTGATCTTTGCTAGTACGATTGGTATTTTCTGGAATGGCAATTGTCGGCCTGCATTTCCTTTGTTTTGTTTGCACTTTTATGCTTTTTACCTTTTTGGTGAGGATTGGTATGGCTGTAGGGGAGAAGGAGGCCATAAGTAGAATTTAGGGGTATATTTAAATTATTTTAAATATGCCCCTGAGTTCTACTCTTCAGTTTGCAGCAATTTGCAATCACCAATCAAGTTCTCTCAATCAACACGGGCTGATAGTATAATTTTAAATGATCTTACCGAAAGTACTTTACCAAAAAAGAATATAAAACATATCTCAGAGGAGGAAAACTAATTAGGACCCTGTTATTATAATTTTGAGTTACCTTTTGGTCCGGTGCCCATTGGTAGGAGTGCGACGGCCTGATAATATAATTTTAAGTTACCCTTTGGTCCGGCGCACTGTGGAAAGAGCGCGACGGGCTGTTAATAATATTTGGAGTTACCTTTTTGTCCGGTGCCTATTGGTAGAAGCGCGACAGCCTGATCTTATAATTTTGAGTCACCTTTTCTTCCAGCGCCTTTTGCAAAGAGTGCAACGGTCTGATAATAAAATTTTGAAATACCTTTTGGTCCGGCGCCCTTTGGTAGGAGCTTCACGGGCTGATAATATAATTTTGAGTTACCTCTTGGTCCGGCGCCCTGTGGTAGGAGTGCGACGGGCTGAAAATGTAATTTTGAGTGACTTTTTGGTCCAGCGCCCCATGGAAACAGAGCGACGGGCTAATAAAAAGTTTGGAGTTACCTTTTGGTCCGGTGCCCATTGGTAGGAGTGCGACGGTCTGATAATATAATTTTAAGTTACCTTTTGGTCCGGCGCCCTGTGGAAAGAGCGCGACGGGCTGATAATAAAATTTGGAGTTACCTTTAGGTCCGGCGACCTTTGGTAGGAGTGCCACGGGCTAATAATATAATTTTGAGTTACCTCTTGGTCCGGCGCCCTGTGGTAGGAGCGCGACGGGCTGAAAATGTAATTTTGAGTGACTTTTTGGTCCAACGCCCCATGGAAACAGAGCGACGGGCTAATAATAAAATTTGGAGTTACCTTTTGGTCCGGTGCCCATTGGTAGGAGTATGACGGCCTGATAATATAATCTTAAGTTACCTTTGGTTCCGGCGCCCTGTGGAAAGAGCTCGATGGGCTGATAATAAAATTTGGAGTTACCTTTTGGTCCGGTGCCTATTGGTAGAAGCGCGACAGCATGATAATACAATTTTAAGTTACCTTTTTGGTCCTGCATCCTGTGTCAAGATCAAGACTGGATGATAATATAATTTTAAATTGCCTTACCCAAAGTACTTTGCCAAAAGAGAAAATAAAAAATATCTTAGAAGAGAACAACTAATTAGGACCCTGAGATTATAATTTTGAGTTACCTCTTGGTCCGGCGCCCTGTGGTAGGAGCGCGATGGGCTGAAAATTTAATTTTGAGTAACTTTTTGGTCCAGCGCCCCATGGAAACAGAGCGACGGACTAATAAAAAATTTGGAGTTGCCTATTAGTCCGTTGCCCATTGGTAGGAGTGCAACGGCCTTATAATATAATTTTAAGTTACCGTTTGGTCCGGCGCCCTGTGGAAAGAGCGCGATGGGCTAATAACAAAATTTGGAGTTACCTTTCGGTCCGGTGCCCATTAGTAGGAGTGCGACGGCCCTATAATATAATTTTAAGTTACCTTTTGGTCCAGCACCCTGTGAAAAGTGCGCGACGGGCTGATAATAAAATTTGGAGTTACCTTTTAGTCTGGTTCCTATTGGTAGAAGTGCGACAGCCTGATAATATAATTTTAAGTTACCTTTTGGTCTGGCATCCTATGGCAAGATCAAGACGGAATGATAATACAGTGCTGCGTAATATGTTGGCGCTTTATAAATAAAATAAATAAATAAAATAATAATATAATTTTAACCACTTTACCCCCGCCCGTACGAATTTCTCCGTCCCTTTTTCCATCCTTTAACCCCCAGGGACGGAGAAATCCGTACTTTCCGCGTACCCGACGCTGTCCGCGCTCCCGCTCGTAAACACGCCGCCCGCCGCTAGTAAACACGCCGCCGCCCGCCCGCTCGCCCTGAGATCAATGAACGGGAAAATCCATTCCCGTTCGTTGAGCTAAGCCCCACAATGATCTGCTGCTCTCCTATGGGCAGCGCGATCATTGTGAGAAAAAACTCACGTGTCCAGCCTCCTTATACTTCCTCCAAGCTTCCGGAAGGACGCTTGGAGGTCGCATTAAAACAAAAAGTTACTGTGGCCATCTTGTGGCCAAATAGTAAACTACACCCTACACATTTTTCACATACAAATAAATGATTTTTACACAAAAAATTAACTCATTACCTCCCACACTCCCCATTTTTTTTTTTTTGTAATTAAAAAAAAATTCAAAAATTTACAATTAAAAAAAATACATAAATAGTTACCTTAGGGACTGAACTTTTTAAATATTTATGTCAAGAGGGTATAACACTGTTACCTTATAAACTATGGGCTTGTAATTAGGGATGGACGCAAAACTGAAAAAAATGCACCTTTATTTCCAAATAAAATATTGGCGCCAAACATTGTGATAGGGACATAATTTAAATGGTTTTATAACCGGGACAAAAGGGCAAATAAATTTCATGGGTTTTAATTACAGTAGCATGCATTATTTAAAAACTATAATGGCCGAAAACTGAAAAATAATTATTTTTTTCCCCACATTTTTCCTATTTTCCCATTAAAACACATTTAGAAAAAAATAATTCTTGGCATAATATCCCACCTAAAGAAAGCCTAATTGGTGGCGGAAAAAACAAGATATAGTTCATTTCATTGCGATAAGTAATGATAAAGTTATAGACGAATGAATGGAAGGAGCGCGGAAAGGTGAAAATTGCTCTGGTGCTCAGGGGGTAAAACCCCTCAGTGGTGAAGTGGTTAAATTGCCTTACCCAAAGTACCAAAAAAGAATATAAAAAATATCTTAGAGGAGAACAACTAATTAGGACCCTTAATCACTAAGCACGTTTCAATCTAAAAATCTATTCGTTTCCGTTTTGCCATTAGCGACAGCTTTGTGATGAACATGTAAAACGCAGTTCTGGGTCTTTGCTAGTACGATTGGTATTTTCTGGAATGGCAATTGTCGGCCTGCATTTCCTTTGTTTTGTTTGCACTTTTATGCTTTTTACCTTTTTGGTGAGGATTTGTATGGCTGTAGGGGAGGAGGAGGCCATAAGTAGAATTTAGGGGTATATTTAAATTATTTTAAATATGCCCCTGAGTTCTACTCTTCAGTTTGCAGCAATTTGCAATCACCAATCAAGTTCTCTCAATCAAGACGGGCTGATAATATAATTTTAAATTGCCCTACCGAAAGTACTTTACCAAAAAAGAATATAAAAATATCTTAGTGGAGAAACACTAATTAGGACCCTGATATAATTTTGAGTTACCTTGTGGTCCGGCGCCATGTGGAAAAAGCACGACAGGTTGATAATAAAATTTGGAAATACCTTGAAATACCTTTTGGCCCGGCGCCCTTTGGTAGGAGCGCCACGGGCTGATAATATAATTTTGAGTTACCTCTTGGTCCAGCACCCTGTGGTAGGAGCGCGACGGGCTGAAAATTTTATTTTAAATAACTTTTTGGTTCAGCGCCCCATGGAAACAGAGCAACAGGCTAATAAAAAATTTGGAGTTACCTTTTGGTCCGGTGCCCATTGGTAGGAGTGCGACAGCCTGATAATATCATTTTAGGTTACCTTTTCGTCCGGCACCCTGTGGAAAGAGCGCGACGGGCTATTAATAAAATTTGGAATTGCCTTTTGGTCCGGTGCCCATTGGTAGGAGTGCGACGGCCTGATAATATAATTTAAAGTTACCTTTTGGTCCGGCGCCCTGTGGAAAGAGCGCAACAGGCTGATAATAAAATTTGGAGTTACCATTTGGTCTGGTTCCTATTGGTAGAAGCACGACAGTATGATAATATAATTTTAAGTTACCTTTTGGTCCGGCATCCTGTGGCGAGATTAAGACGGAATGATAATACAGTGCTGCCTAATATGTTGGCGCTTTATAAATACAATAAGTAGAATTTAGGGGTATATTTAAATTATTTTAAATATGCCCCTGAGTTCTACTCTTCAGTTTGCAGCAATTTGCAATCACCAATCAAGTTCTCTCAATCAAGACGGGCTGATAATATAATTTTAAATTGCCCTACAGACGGGCTGATAATATAATTTTAAA
Organism: Hyperolius riggenbachi; assembly: GCF_040937935.1. NCBI lineage: Eukaryota > Metazoa > Chordata > Amphibia > Anura > Hyperoliidae > Hyperolius > Hyperolius riggenbachi. The sequence continues at coordinate 241,782,388 of NC_090653.1, read as the reverse complement.
TGACCTTACCGAAAGTACTTTGCCAAAAAAAGAATATAAAAAATATCTTAGAGGAGAAAACTAATTATGACCCTGATATTATAATTTTGAGTTACCTTTTGGTCCGGTGCCCTGTGCAAAGAGCGCGACGGGCTGATAATAAAATTTGGAGTTACCTTTTGGTCTGGTGCCTATTGGTAGAAGTGCGACTGCATGATAATATAAATTTAAGTTACCTTTTGGTCCTGCATCCTGTGGCAAAATCAAGACGGGATAATAATATAATTTCAAATTGCCTTACCCAAAGTACTTTGCCAAAAAATAATATAAAAAATATCTTAGAGGAGAACAACTAGTTAGGACCCTGATATTATAATTTTGAGTTACCTCTTAGCCTGGCGCCCTGTGGTAGGAGCGCGACGGGCTGAAAAATGTAATTTTGAGTGACTTTTTGGTCCAGCGCCCCATGGAAACAGAGCGACTGGCTAATAAAAAATGTGAAGTTACCTTTTGCTCCGGTGCCCATTGGTATGAGTGCGACGGCCTGATAATATAATTTTAAGTTACCTTTAGGTCCAGCGCCCTGTGGCAAGATTAAGACGGAATGATAATACAGCGCTGCGTAATATGTTGGCGCTTTATAAATACAATAAATAAATAAATAAAATAAAATAATAAAAAATATAATTTTAAATTGCCTTACCCAAAGTACTTTGCCAAAAAAGAATATAAAAAGTATCTTAGAGGAGAACAACTAATTAGGACCCTGATATTATAATTTTGAGTTACCTTTTCGTCCAGCGCCCTGTGCTAAGAGCGCGACTGGCTGGTAATAAAATTTGGAAATACCTTTTGGTCCGGCGCCCTTTGGTAGGCGCGTGACGGGCTGAAAATATAATTTTGAGTTACCTCTTGGTCCGGCGCCCTGTGGTAGGAGCGCGACGGGCTGAAAATGTAATTTTGAGAATGTAATTTTGAGTGACTTTTTGGTCCAGCGCCCCATGAGCGACGGGCTAATAAAAAATTTGGAGTTACCTTTTGGTCCGGTGCCCATTGGTAGGAGTGCAACGCCTGATAATATAATTTTAAGTTACCTTTTGGACCGGCGCACTGTGGAAAGAGCGCGACGAGCTAATAATAAAATTTGGATTAACCTTTTGGTCTGGTTCCTATTGGTAGAAGCGCGACAGCCTGATAATATAAATTTAAGTTACCTTTTGGTCCGGAATCCTGTGGCAGGATTAAGACGGAATGATAATACAGCGCTGCGTAATATGTTGGCGCTTTATAAATACAATAAATAAATAAAATAAAATAATAAATAATATAATTTTAAATTGCCTTACCCAAAGTACTGTGCCAAAAAAGAATATAAAAAATATCTTAGAGGAGAAAAACTAATTAGGACCCTTATTCACTAAGCACGTTTCGATCTAAAAATCAATTCGTTTCCGTTTTGCCATTAGCAACAGCTTTGTGATGAACATGTAAATCGCAGTTCTTGGTCTTTGCGAATACGATTGGTATTTTCTGGAATGGCAATTGTCGGCCTGCATTTCCTTTGTTTTGTTTGCACTTTTATGCTTTTTACCATTTCGGTGAGGATTGGTATGGCTGTAGGGGAGGAGGAGGCCATAAGTAGAATTTAGGGGTATATTTAAATTATTTTAAATATGCCCCTGAGCTCTATTCTTCAGTTTGCAGCAATTTGCAATCACCAATCAAGTTCTCTCAATCAAGACGGGCTGATAATATAATTTTAAATGACCTTACCGCAAGTACTTTGCCAAAAAAGAATTTAAAAAATATCTTAGAGGAAAAAAAACGAATTAGGACCCTGATATTATAATTTTGAGTTACCTTTTGGTCCGGCGCCCTGTGCAAAGAGCGCGACGGGCTGATAATAAAATTTGGAAATACCTTTTGGTCCGGCGCCCTTTGGTAGGAGCTTCACGGGCTGATATTATAATTTTAAGTTACCTTTTGGTCCGGCGCCCTGTGGAAAGAGCGCGACGGGCTGATAATAAAATTTGGAGTTATCTTTTGGTCCGGTGCCTATTGGTAGAAGCGCGACAGCATGATAATATAAATTTAAGTTACCTTTTGGTCCTGCATCCTGTGGCAAGATCAAGACGGGATGATAATATATTTTTAAATTGCCTTACCCAAAGTACTTTGCCAAAAAAGAATATAAAAAATATCTTATTAGGACGCTGATAATATAATTTTGAGTTACCTTTTGGTCCGGCGCCCTGTGGAAAAAGCACGATGGGCTGATAATAAAATTTGGAAAAACCTTTTGGTCCGGCGCCCTTTGGTAGGTGCGCGACGGGCTGATAATAATTTTGAGTTACCTCTTGGTCCGGCGCCCTGTTGTAGGCGCGCGACGGGCTGATAATATAATTTTGAGTTACCTCTTGGTCCGGCGCCCTGTGGTAGGAGCGCGACGGGCTGAAAAATGTAATTTTGAGTGACTTTTTGGTCCAGCGCCCCATGAGCGACGGGCTAATAAAAAAATTGGAGTTACCTTTTGGTCCGGTGCCCATTGGTAGGAGCGCGACAGGCTGGTAATATAATTTTAAGTTACCTTTTGGTCCGGCGCCCTGTGGAAAGAGCGCGACGGGCTAATAATAAAATTTGGATTAACCTTTTGGTCTGGTTCCTATTGGTTGAAGCACGACAGCCTGATAATATAATTTTAAGTTACCTTTTGGTCCGGCATCCTGTGGCAAGATTAAGACGGAATGATAATACAGCATTGCGTAATATGTTGGCGCTTTATAAATACAATAAATAAATAAAATAAATATTAAAAAATATAATTTTAAATTGCCTTACCCAAAGTACTGTGACAAAAAAGAATATAAAAAATATCTTCGAGGAGAACAACTAATTAGGACCCTTATTCACTAAGCACGTTTCGATCTAAAAATCAATTCGTTTCCGTTTTGCCATTAGCAACAGCTTTGTGATGAACATGTAAGTCGCAGTTCTTGGTCTTTGCTAATACGATTGGTATTTTCTGAAATGGCAATTGTCGGCCTGCACTTACTTTGTTTTGTTTGCACTTTTATGCTTTTTACCTTTTTGGTGAGGATCGGTATGGCTGTAGGGGAGGAGGAGGCCATAAGTAGAATTTAGGGGTATATTTAAATTTTAAATATGCCCCTGAATTCTACTCTTCAGTTTGCAGCAATTTACAATCACCAATCAAGTTTTCTCAATCAAGACGGGCTGATAATATAATTTTAAATGACCTTACCGCAAGTACTTTGCCAAAAAAGAATAAAAAAAATATCTTCGAGGAGAACAACTAATTAGGACCCTGATATTATAATTTTGAGTTACCTTTTGGTCCGGCGCCCTGTGGAAAAAGCACGATGGGCTGATAATAAAATTTGGAAATACCTTTTGGTCCGGCGCCCTTTGGTAGGTGCGCGATTGGCTGATAATATAATTTTGAGTTACCTCTTGGTCCGGCGCCCTGTGGTAGGAGCGCGACGGGCTGAAAATGTAATTTTGAGTGACTTTTTGGTCCAGCGCCCCATGAGCGACGGGCTAATAAAAAATTTGGAGTTACCTTTTGGTCCGGTGCCCATTGGTAGGAGCGCGACGGGCTGATAATATAATTTTAAGTTTCCTTTTGGTCCGGCGCCCTGTGGAAAGAGCGCGACGGGCTAATAATAAAATTTGGATTAACCTTTTGGTCTGGTTCCTATTGGTAGAAGCGCGACAGCCTGATAATATAATTTTAAGTTACCTTTTGGTCCGGCATCCTGTGGCAGGATTAAGACGGAATGATAATACAGCACTGCGTAATATGTTGGCACTTTATAAATACAATAAATAAATAAATAAAATAAAATAATAAAAAATTTAATTTTAAATGACCTTACCGCAAGTACTTTGCCAAAAAAGAATAAAAAAAATATCTTCGAGGAGACCAACTAATTAGGACCCTTATTCACTAAGCACGTTTCGATCTAAAAATCAATTCGTTTCCGTTTTGCCATTATCAACAGCTTTGTGATGAACATGTAAATCGCAGTTCTTGGTCTTTGCTAATACGATTGGTATTTTCTGAAATGGCAATTGTCGGCCTGCACTTCCTTTGTTTTGTTTGCACTTTTATGCTTTTTACCTTTTTGGTGAGGATCGGTATGGCTGTAGGGGAGGAGGAGGCCATAAGTAGAATTTAGGGGTATATTTAAATTATTTTAAATATGCCCCTGAGCTCTACTCTTCAGTTTGCAGCAATTTGCAATCACCAATCAAGTTCTCTCAATCAAGATGGGCTGATAATATAATTTTAAATGACTTTACCGAAAGCACTTTGCCAAAAAAGAATTTATAAAATATCTTAGAGGAAAAAAAACGAATTAGGACCCTGATATTATAATTTTGAGTTACCTTTTGGTCCGGCGCCCTGTGCAAAGAGCGTGACGGGCTGATAATAAAATTTGGAAATACCTTTTGGTGCGGCGCCCTTTGGTAGGAGCTTCACGGGCTGATATTATAATTTTACGTTACCTTTTGGTCCAGCGCCCTGTGGAAAGAGCGCGACGGGCTGATAATAAAATGTGGAGTTACCTTTTGGTCCGGTGCCCATTGGTAGGAGCGCGACAGCATGATAGTATAAATTTAAGTTACCTTTTGGTCCTGCATCCTGTGGCAGAATCAAGACGGGATGAGAATATAATTTTAAATTGCCTTACCCAAAGTACTTTGCCAAAAAAGAATATAAAAAATATCTTAGAGGAGAACAACTAATTAGGACTCTGATATTTTAATTTTGAGTTACCTTTTGGTCTGGCGCCCTGTGGAAAAAGCACAACGGGCTGATAATAAAATTTGGAAATACCTTTTGGTCCGGCGCCCTTTGGTAGGCGCGTGACGGGCTGATAATATAATTTTGAGTTACCTCTTGGTCCGGCGCCCTGTGGTAGGAGCGCGATGGGCTGAAAGTGTAATTTTGAGTGACTTTTTGGTCCAGCGCCCCATGGAAACAGAGCGACGGGCTAATAAAAAATTTGGAGTTACCTTTTGGTCCGGTGCCCATTGGTAGGAGTGCGACGGCCTGATAATATAATTTTAAGTTACCTTTTGGTCCGGCGCCCTGTGGAAAGAGCGCGACGGGCTAATAATAAAATTTGGAGTTACCTTTTGGTCTGGTTCCTATTGGTAGAAGCGCGACAGCCTGATAATATAATTTTTAATTACCTTTTGGTCCGGCATCCTGTGGCAAGATTAAGACGGAATGATAATACAGCGCTGCGTAATATGTTGGCGCTTTATAAATACAATAAATAAATAAAATAAAATAATAAATAATATAATTTTAAATTGCCTTACCCAAAGTACTGTGCCAAAAAAGAATATAAAAAATATCTTAGAGGAGAAAAACTAATTAGGACCCTTATTCACTAAGCACGTTTCGATCTAAAAATCAATTCGTTTCCGTTTTGCACATCGCAGTTCTTGGTCTTTGCTAATACGATTGGTATTTTCTGGAATGGCAATTGTCGGCCTGCATTTCCTTTGTTTTGTTTGCACTTTTATGCTTTTTACCTTTTTGGTGAGGATTGGTATGGCTGTAGGGGAGGAGGAGGCCATAAGTAGAATTTAGGGGTATATTTAAATTTTAAATATGCCCCTGAATTCTACTCTTCAGTTTGCAGCAATTTGCAATCACCAATCAAGTTTTCTGAATCAAGATGGGCTGATAATATAATTTTAAATGACCTTACCGCAAGTACTTTGCCAAAAAAGAATAAAAAAAATATCTTCGAGGAGACTAACTAATTAGGACCCTTATTCATTATCAGTTTGCAGCAATTTGCAATCACCAGTCAAGTTCTCTCAATCAAGACGGGCTGATAATATAATTTTAAATGACCTTACCGAAAATACTTTGCCAAAAAAGAATATAAAAAATATCTTAGAGGAGAACAACTAATTAGGACCCTGATATTATAATTTTGAGTTACCTTTTGGTCCGGTGCCCTGTGCAAAGAGCGCGACGGGCTGATAATAAAATTTGGAAATACCTTTGGTCCGGTGCCCATTGGTAGGAGCGCGACGGGCTGATAATATAATTTTAAGTTTCCTTTTGGTCCGGCGCCCTGTGGAAAGAGCGCGACGGGCTAATAATAAAATTTGGATAACCTTTTGGTCTGGTTCCTATTGGTAGAAGCGCGACAGCATTATTTAAAAACTATAATGGCCGAAAACTGAAAAATAATTATTTTTTTCCCCACATTTTTCCTATTTTCCCATTAAAACACATTTAGAAAAAAATAATTCTTGGCATAATATCCCACCTAAAGAAAGCCTAATTGGTGGCGGAAAAAACAAGATATAGTTCATTTCATTGCGATAAGTAATGATAAAGTTATAGACGAATGAATGGAAGGAGCGCGGAAAGGTGAAAATTGCTCTGGTGCTCAGGGGGTAAAACCCCTCAGTGGTGAAGTGGTTAAATTGCCTTACCCAAAGTACCAAAAAAGAATATAAAAAATATCTTAGAGGAGAACAACTAATTAGGACCCTTAATCACTAAGCACGTTTCAATCTAAAAATCTATTCGTTTCCGTTTTGCCATTAGCGACAGCTTTGTGATGAACATGTAAAACGCAGTTCTGGGTCTTTGCTAGTACGATTGGTATTTTCTGGAATGGCAATTGTCGGCCTGCATTTCCTTTGTTTTGTTTGCACTTTTATGCTTTTTACCTTTTTGGTGAGGATTTGTATGGCTGTAGGGGAGGAGGAGGCCATAAGTAGAATTTAGGGGTATATTTAAATTATTTTAAATATGCCCCTGAGTTCTACTCTTCAGTTTGCAGCAATTTGCAATCACCAATCAAGTTCTCTCAATCAAGACGGGCTGATAATAGAATTTTAAATTGCCCTACCGAAAGTACTTTACCAAAAAAGAATATAAAAATATCTTAGTGGAGAAACACTAATTAGGACCCTGATATAATTTTGAGTTACCTTGTGGTCCGGCGCCATGTGGAAAAAGCACGACAGGTTGATAATAAAATTTGGAAATACCTTGAAATACCTTTTGGCCCGGCGCCCTTTGGTAGGAGCGCCACGGGCTGATAATATAATTTTGAGTTACCTCTTGGTCCAGCACCCTGTGGTAGGAGCGCGACGGGCTGAAAATTTTATTTTAAATAACTTTTTGGTTCAGCGCCCCATGGAAACAGAGCAACAGGCTAATAAAAAATTTGGAGTTACCTTTTGGTCCGGTGCCCATTGGTAGGAGTGCGACAGCCTGATAATATCATTTTAGGTTACCTTTTCGTCCGGCACCCTGTGGAAAGAGCGCGACGGGCTATTAATAAAATTTGGAATTGCCTTTTGGTCCGGTGCCCATTGGTAGGAGTGCGACGGCCTGATAATATAATTTAAAGTTACCTTTTGGTCCGGCGCCCTGTGGAAAGAGCGCAACAGGCTGATAATAAAATTTGGAGTTACCATTTGGTCTGGTTCCTATTGGTAGAAGCACGACAGTATGATAATATAATTTTAAGTTACCTTTTGGTCCGGCATCCTGTGGCGAGATTAAGACGGAATGATAATACAGTGCTGCCTAATATGTTGGCGCTTTATAAATACAATAAGTAGAATTTAGGGGTATATTTAAATTATTTTAAATATGCCCCTGAGTTCTACTCTTCAGTTTGCAGCAATTTGCAATCACCAATCAAGTTCTCTCAATCAAGACGGGCTGATAATATAATTTTAAATGACCTTACCGAAAGTACTTTGACAAAAAAAGAATATAAAAAATATCTTAGAGGAGAAAACTAATTATGACCCTGATATTATAATTTTGAGTTACCTTTTGGTCCGGTGCCCTGTGCAAAGAGCGCGACGGGCTGATAATAAAATTTGGAGTTACCTTTTGGTCTGGTGCCTATTGGTAGAAGTGCGACTGCATGATAATATAAATTTAAGTTACCTTTTGGTCCTGCATCCTGTGGCAAAATCAAGACGGGATAATAATATAATTTCAAATTGCCTTACCCAAAGTACTTTGCCAAAAAATAATATAAAAAATATCTTAGAGGAGAACAACTAGTTAGGACCCTGATATTATAATTTTGAGTTACCTCTTAGCCTGGCGCCCTGTGGTAGGAGCGCGACGGGCTGAAAAATGTAATTTTGAGTGACTTTTTGGTCCAGCGCCCCATGGAAACAGAGCGACTGGCTAATAAAAAATGTGAAGTTACCTTTTGCTCCGGTGCCCATTGGTATGAGTGCGACGGCCTGATAATATAATTTTAAGTTACCTTTAGGTCCAGCGCCCTGTGGCAAGATTAAGACGGAATGATAATACAGCGCTGCATAATATGTTGGCGCTTTATAAATACAATAAATAAATAAATAAAATAAAATAATAAAAAATATAATTTTAAATTGCCTTACCCAAAGTACTTTGCCAAAAAAGAATATAAAAAGTATCTTAGAGGAGAACAACTAATTAGGACCCTGATATTATAATTTTGAGTTACCTTTTCGTCCGGCGCCCTGTGCTAAGAGCGCGACTGGCTGGTAATAAAATTTGGAAATACCTTTTGGTCCGGCGCCCTTTGGTAGGCGCGTGACGGGCTGATAATATAATTTTGAGTTACCTCTTGGTCCGGCGCCCTGTGGTAGGAGCGCGACGGGCTGAAAATGTAATTTTGAGAATGTAATTTTGAGTGACTTTTTGGTCCAGCGCCCCATGAGCGACGGGCTAATAAAAAATTTGGAGTTACCTTTTGGTCCGGTGCCCATTGGTAGGAGTGCAACGGCCTGATAATATAATTTTAAGTTACCTTTTGGACCGGCGCACTGTGGAAAGAGCGCGACGAGCTAATAATAAAATTTGGATTAACCTTTTGGTCTGGTTCCTATTGGTAGAAGCGCGACAGCCTGATAATATAAATTTAAGTTACCTTTTGGTCCGGAATCCTGTGGCAGGATTAAGACGGAATGATAATACAGCGCTGCGTAATATGTTGGCGCTTTATAAATACAATAAATAAATAAAATAAAATAATAAATAATATAATTTTAAATTGCCTTACCCAAAGTACTGTGCCAAAAAAGAATATAAAAAATATCTTAGAGGAGAAAAACTAATTAGGACCCTTATTCACTAAGCACGTTTCGATCTAAAAATCAATTCGTTTCCGTTTTGCCATTAGCAACAGCTTTGTGATGAACATGTAAATCACAGTTCTTGGTCTTTGCGAATACGATTGGTATTTTCTGGAATGGCAATTGTCGGCCTGCATTTCCTTTGTTTTGTTTGCACTTTTATGCTTTTTACCTTTTCGGTGAGGATTGGTATGGCTGTAGGGGAGGAGGAGGCTATAAGTAGAATATAGGGGTATATTTAAATTATTTTAAATATGCCCCTGAGCTCTACTCTTCAGTTTGCAGCAATTTGCAATCACCAATCAAGTTCTCTCAATCAAGACGGGCTGATAATATAATTTTAAATGACCTTACCGCAAGTACTTTGCCAAAAAAGAATTTAAAAAATATCTTAGAGGAAAAAAAACGAATTAGGACCCTGATATTATAATTTTGAGTTACCTTTTGGTCCGGCGCCCTGTGCAAAGAGCGCGACGGGCTGATATTAAAATTTGGAAATACCTTTTGGTCCGGCGCCCTTTGGTAGGAGCTTCACGGGCTGATATTATAATTTTAAGTTACCTTTTGGTCCGGCGCCCTGTGGAAAGAGCGCGACGGGCTGATAATAAAATTTGGAGTTACCTTTTGGTCCGGTGCCTATTGGAAGAAGCGCGACAGCATGATAGTATAAATTTAAGTTACCTTTTGGTCCTGCATCCTGTGGCAAGATCAAGACGGGATGATAATATAATTTTAAATTGCCTTATCCAAAGTACTTTGCCAAAAAATAATATAAAAAATATCTTAGAGTAGAACAACTAATTAGGACCCTGATATTATAATTTTGAGTTCCCTTTTGGTCCGGCGCCCTGTGGAAAAAGCACGACAGGCTGATAATAAAATTTGGAAATACCTTTTGGTCCGGCACCCTTTGGCAGGTGCGTGATGGGCTGATAATAATTTTGAGTTACCTCTTGGTCCGGCGCCCTGTGGTAGGAGCGCGACAGGCTGAAAAATGTAATTTTGAGTGACTTTTTGGTCCAGCGCCCCATGAGCGACGGGCTAATAAAAAATTTGGCGTTACCTTTTGGTCCGGTGCCCATTGGTAGGAGCGCGACAGGCTGATAATATAATTTTAAGTTACCTTTTGGTCCGGCACCCTGTGGAAAGAGCGCGACGGGCTAATAATACAATTTGGATTAACATTTTGGTCTGGTTCCTATTGGTAGAAGCACGACAGCCTGATAATATAATTTTAAGTTACCTTTTGGTCCGGCATCCTGTGGCAAGATTACGACGGAATGATAATACAGCACTGCGTAATATGTTGGCGCTTTATAAATACAATAAAAAAATAAAATAAAAAATATAATTTTAAATTGCCTTACCCAAAGTACTGTGCCAAAAAAGAATATAAAAAATATATTAGAGGAGAACAACTAATTAGGACCCTTATTCACTAAGCACGTTTCGATCTAAAAATCAATTCGTTTCCATTTTGCCATTAGCAACAGCTTTGTGATGAACATGTAAATCGCAGTTCTTGGTCTTTGCTAATACGATTGGTATTTTCTGGAATGGCAATTGTCGGCCTGCATTTCCTTTGTTTTGTTTGCACTTTTATGTTTTTTACCTTTTTGGTGAGGATTGGTATGGCTGTAGGGGAGGAGGAGGCCATAAGTAGAATTTAGGGGCATATTTAAATTTTAAATATGCCCCTGAATTCTACTCTTCAGTTTGCAGCAATTTGCAATCACCAATCAAGTTTTCTCAATCAAGATGGGCTGGTAATATAATTTTAAATGACCTTACCGCAAGTACTTTGCCAAAAAAGAATAAAAAAAATATCTTCGAGGAGACCAATTAATTAGGACCCTTATTCACTAAGCACGTTTCGATCTAAAAATCAATTCGTTTCCATTTTGCCACTATCAACAGCTTTGTGATGAACATGTAAATCGTAGTTCTTGGTCTTTGCTAATACGATTGGTATTTTCTGAAATGGCAATTGTCGGCCTGCACTTCCTTTGTTTTGTTTGCACTTTTTTGCTTTTTAACTTTTTGGTGAGGATCGGTATGGCTGTAGGGGAGGAGGAGGCCATAAGTAGAATTTAGGGGTATATTTAAATTATTTTAAATATGCCCCTGAGCTCTACTCTTCAGTTTGCAGCAATTTGCAATCACCAATCAAGTTCTCTCAATCAAGATGGGCTGATAATATAATTTTAAATGACCTTACCGAAAGCACTTTGCCAAAAAAGAATTTAAAAAATATCTTAGAGGAAAAAAAACGATTTAGGACCCTGATATTATAATTTTGAGTTACCTTTTGGTCCGGCGCCCTGTGCAAAGAGCGCGACGGGCTGATAATAAAATTTGGAGTTATCTTTTGGTCCGGTGCCTATTGGTAGAAGCGCGACAGCATGATAATATAAATTTAAGTTACCTTTTGGTCCTGCATCCTGTGGCAAGATCAAGACGGGATGATAATATATTTTTTAATTGCCTTACCCAAAGTACTTTGCCAAAAAAGAATATAAAAAATATCTTAGAGGAGAACAACTAATTAGGACGCTGATATTATAATTTTGAGTTACCTTTTGGTCCGGCGCCCTGTGGAAAAAGCACGATGGGCTGATAATAAAATTTGGAAAAACCTTTTGGTCCGGCGCCCTTTGGTAGGTGCGCGACGGGCTGATAATAATTTTGAGTTACCTCTTGGTCCGGCGCCCTGTGGTAGGCGCGCGACGGGCTGATAATATAATTTTGAGTTACCTCTTGGTCCGGCGCCCTGTGGTAGGAGCGCGACGGGCTGAAAAATGTAATTTTGAGTGACTTTTTGGTCCAGCGCCCCATGAGCGACGGGCTAATAAAAAATTTGGAGTTACCTTTTGGTCCGGTGCCCATTGGTAGGAGCGCGACAGGCTGGTAATATAATTTTAAGTTACCTTTTGGTCCGGCGCCCTGTGGAAAGAGCGCGACGGGCTAATAATAAAATTTGGATTAACCTTTTGGTCTGGTTCCTATTGGTTGAAGCACGACAGCCTGATAATATAATTTTAAGTTACCTTTTGGTCCGGCATCCTGTGGCAAGATTAAGACGGAATGATAATACAGCATTGCGTAATATGTTGGCGCTTTATAAATACAATAAATAAATAAAATAAATATTAAAAAATATAATTTTAAATTGCCTTACCCAAAGTACTGTGCCAAAAAAGAATATAAAAAATATCTTAGAGGAGAACAACTAATTAGGACCCTTATTCACTAAGCACGTTTCGATCTAAAAATCAATTCGTTTCCGTTTTGCCATTAGCAACAGCTTTGTGATGAACATGTAAATCGCAGTTCTTGGTCTTTGCTAATACGATTGGTATTTTCTGGAATGGCAATTGTTGGCCTGCATTTCCTTTGTTTTGTTTGCACTTTTATGCTTTTTACCTTTTTGGTGAGGATTGGTATGGCTGTAGGGGAGGAGGAGGCCATAAGTAGAATTTAGGGGTATATTTAAATTTTAAATATGCCCCTGAATTCTACTCTTCAGTTTGCAGCAATTTACAATCACCAATCAAGTTTTCTCAATCAAGACGGGCTGATAATATAATTTTAAATGACCTTACCGCAAGTACTTTGCCAAAAAAGAATAAAAAAAATATCTTCGAGGAGAACAACTAATTAGGACCCTTATTCACTAAGCACGTTTCGATCTAAAAATCAATTCGTTTCCGTTTTGCCATTAGCAACAGCTTTGTGATGAACATGTAAATCGCAGTTCTTGGTCTTTGCTAATACGATTGGTATTTTCTGAAATGGCAATTGTCGGCCTGCACTTCCTTTGTTTTGTTTGCACTTTTATGCTTTTTACCTTTTTGGTGAGGATCGGTATGGCTGTAGGGGAGGAGGAGGCCATAAGTAGAATTTAGGGGGAATATTTAAATTATTTTAAATATGCCCCTGAGCTCTACTCTTCAGTTTGCAGCAATTTGCAATCACCAATCAAGTTCTCTCAATCAAGATGGGCTGATAATATAATTTTAAATGACCTTATCGAAAGTACTTTGCCAAAAAAGAATTTAAAAAATATCTTAGAGGAAGAAAAATGAATTAGGACCCTCATATTATAATTCTGAGTTACCTTTTGGTCCGGCGCCCTGTTCAAAGAGCGCGACGGGCTGATAATAAAATTTGGAAATACCTTTTGGTCCGGCGCCCTTTGGTAGGAGCTTCACGGGCTGATATTATAATTTTAAGTTACCTTTTGGTCCGGCGCCCTGTGGAAAGAGCGCGACGGGCTGATAATAAAATTTGGAGTTACCTTTTGGTCCGGTGCCTATTGGTAGAAGTGCGACAGCATGATAATATAAATGTAGGTTACTTTTTGGTCCTGCATCCTGTGGCAAGATTAAGACGGGATAATAATATAATTTTAAATTGCCTTACCCAAAGTACCTTGCCAAAAAAGAATATAAAAAATATCTTAGAGGAGAACAACTAATTACGACCCTGATATTATAATTTTGAGTTACCTTTTGGTCCGGCGCCCTGTGGAAAGAGCACCATGGGCTGATAATAAAATTTGGAAATACCGTTTGGTCCGGCGCCCTTTGGTAGGCGCACGACGGGCTGATAATATAATTTTGAGTTACCTCCTGGTCCGGCGCCATGTGGAAAGAGCACGACGGGCTGATAATAAAATTTGGAGTTACCTTTTGGTCTGGTGCCTATTGGTAGAAGCGCGACAGCATGATAATATAAATTTAAGTTACCTTTTGGTCCTGCATCCTGTGGCAAGATTAAGACGGGATGATAATATAATTTTAAATTGCCTTACCCAAAGTACTTTGCCAAAAAAGAATATAAAAAACATCTTAGAGGAGAACAACTAATTAGGACCCTGATATTATAATTTTGAGTTACCTTTTGGTCCGGCGCCCTGTGGAAAAAGCACAATGGGCTGATAATAAAATTTGGAAATACCTTTTGGTCCGGCGCCCTTTGGTAGGTGCGCGACTGGCTGATAATATAATTTTGAGTTACCTCTTTGTCCGGCGCCCTGTGGTAGGAGCGCGACGGGCTGAAAATTTAATTTTGAGTGACTTTTTGGTCCAGCGCCCCATGAGCGACGGGCTAATAAAAAATTTGGAGTTACCTTTTGGTCCGGTGCCCATTGGTAGGAGCGCGACGGGCTGATAATATAATTTTAAGTTTCCTTTTGGTCCGGCGCCCTGTGGAAAGAGCGCGACGGGCTAATAATAAAATTTGGATTAACCTTTTGGTCTGGTTCCTATTGGTAGAAGCGCGACAGCCTGATAATATAATTTTAAGTTACCTTTTGGTCCGGCATCCTGTGGCAGGATTAATACGGAATGATAATACAGCACTGCGTAATATGTTGGCACTTTATAAATACAATAAATAAATAATTAAAATAAAATAATAAAAAATTTAATTTTAAATGACCTTACCGCAAGTACTTTGCCAAAAAAGAATAAAAAAAATATCTTTGAGGAGACCAACTAATTAGGACCCTGATATTATAATTTTGAGTTACCTTTTGGTCCGGCGCCCTGTGGAAAAAGCACGATGGGCTGATAATAAAATTTGGAAATACCTTTTGGTCCGGCGCCCTTTGGTAGGTGCGCGACTGGCTGATAATATAATTTTGAGTTACCTCTTGGTCCGGCGCCCTGTGGTAGGAATGCGACGGGCTGAAAATGTAATTTTGAGTGACTTTTTGGTCCAGCGCCCCATGAGCGACGGGCTAATAAAATATTGGGAGTTACCTTTTGGTCCAGTGCCCATTGGTAGGAGCGCGACGGGCTGATAATATAATTTTAAGTTTCCTTTTGGTCCGGCGCCCTGTGGAAAGAGCGCGACGGGCTAATAATAAAATTTGGATTAACCTTTTGGTCTGGTTCCTATTGGTAGAAGCGCGACAGCCTGATAATATAATTTTAAGTTACATTTTGGTCCGGCATCCTGTGGCAGGATTAAGACGGAATGATAATACAGCACTGCGTAATATGTTGGCACTTTATAAATACAATAAATAAATAAATAAAATAAAATAATAAAAAATTTAATTTTAAATGACCTTACCGCAAGTACTTTGCCAAAAAAGAATAAAAAATATCTTAGAGGAGAACAACTAATTAGGACCCTTAATCACTAAGCACGTTTCAATCTAAAAATCTATTCGTTTCCGTTTTGCCATTAGCGACAGCTTTGTGATGAACATGTAAAACGCAGTTCTGGGTCTTTGCTAGTACGATTGGTATTTTCTGGAATGGCAATTGTCGGCCTGCATTTCCTTTGTTTTGTTTGCACTTTTATGCTTTTTACCTTTTTGGTGAGGATTTGTATGGCTGTAGGGGAGGAGGAGGCCATAAGTAGAATTTAGGGGTATATTTAAATTATTTTAAATATGCCCCTGAGTTCTACTCTTCAGTTTGCAGCAATTTGCAATCACCAATCAAGTTCTCTCAATCAAGACGGGCTGATAATATAATTTTAAATTGCCCTACCGAAAGTACTTTACCAAAAAAGAATATAAAAATATCTTAGTGGAGAAACACTAATTAGGACCCTGATATAATTTTGAGTTACCTTGTGGTCCGGCGCCATGTGGAAAAAGCACGACAGGTTGATAATAAAATTTGGAAATACCTTGAAATACCTTTTGGCCCGGCGTCCTTTGGTAGGAGCGCCACGGGCTGATAATATAATTTTGAGTTACCTCTTGGTCCAGCACCCTGTGGTAGGAGCGCGACGGGCTGAAAATTTTATTTTAAATAACTTTTTGGTTCAGCGCCCCATGGAAACAGAGCAACAGGCTATTAAAAAATTTGGAGTTACCTTTTGGTCCGGTGCCCATTGGTAGGAGTGCGGCAGCCTGATAATATCATTTTAGGTTACCTTTTCGTCCGGCACCCTGTGGAAAGAGCGCAACGGGCTATTAATAAAATTTGGAATTGCCTTTTGGTCCGGTGCCCATTGGTAGGAGTGCGACGGCCTGATAATATAATTTAAAGTTACCTTTTGGTCCGGCGCCCTGTGGAAAGAGCGCAACAGGCTGATAATAAAATTTGGAGTTACCATTTGGTCTGGTTCCTATTGGTAGAAGCACGACAGTATGATAATATAATTTTAAGTTACCTTTTGGTCCGGCATCCTGTGGCGAGATTAAGACGGAATGATAATACAGTGCTGCCTAATATGTTGGCGCTTTATAAATACAATAAGTAGAATTTAGGGGTATATTTAAATTATTTTAAATATGCCCCTGAGTTCTACTCTTCAGTTTGCAGCAATTTGCAATCACCAATCAAGTTCTCTCAATCAAGACGGGCTGATAATATAATTTTAAATGACCTTACCGAAAGTACTTTGCCAAAAAAAGAATATAAAAAATATCTTAGAGGAGAAAACTAATTATGACCCTGATATTATAATTTTGAGTTACCTTTTGGTCCGGTGCCCTGTGCAAAGAGCGCGACGGGCTGATAATAAAATTTGGAGTTACCTTTTGGTCTGGTGCCTATTGGTAGAAGTGCGACTGCATGATAATATAAATTTAAGTTACCTTTTGGTCCTGCATCCTGTGGCAAAATCAAGACGGGATAATAATATAATTTCAAATTGCCTTACCCAAAGTACTTTGCCAAAAAATAATATAAAAAATATCTTAGAGGAGAACAACTAGTTAGGACCCTGATATTATAATTTTGAGTTACCTCTTAGCCTGGCGCCCTGTGGTAGGAGCGCGACGGGCTGAAAAATGTAATTTTGAGTGACTTTTTGGTCCAGCGCCCCATGGAAACAGAGCGACTGGCTAATAAAAAATGTGAAGTTACCTTTTGCTCCGGTGCCCATTGGTATGAGTGCGACGGCCTGATAATATAATTTTAAGTTACCTTTAGGTCCAGCGCCCTGTGGCAAGATTAAGACGGAATGATAATACAGCGCTGCATAATATGTTGGCGCTTTATAAATACAATAAATAAATAAATAAAATAAAATAATAAAAAATATAATTTTAAATTGCCTTACCCAAAGTACTTTGCCAAAAAAGAATATAAAAAGTATCTTAGAGGAGAACAACTAATTAGGACCCTGATATTATAATTTTGAGTTACCTTTTCGTCCGGCGCCCTGTGCTAAGAGCGCGACTGGCTGGTAATAAAATTTGGAAATACCTTTTGGTCCGGCGCCCTTTGGTAGGCGCGTGACGGGCTGATAATATAATTTTGAGTTACCTCTTGGTCCGGCGCCCTGTGGTAGGAGCGCGACGGGCTGAAAATGTAATTTTGAGAATGTAATTTTGAGTGACTTTTTGGTCCAGCGCCCCATGAGCGACGGGCTAATAAAAAATTTGGAGTTACCTTTTGGTCCGGTGCCCATTGGTAGGAGTGCAACGGCCTGATAATATAATTTTAAGTTACCTTTTGGACCGGCGCACTGTGGAAAGAGCGCGACGAGCTAATAATAAAATTTGGATTAACCTTTTGGTCTGGTTCCTATTGGTAGAAGCGCGACAGCCTGATAATATAAATTTAAGTTACCTTTTGGTCCGGAATCCTGTGGCAGGATTAAGACGGAATGATAATACAGCGCTGCGTAATATGTTGGCGCTTTATAAATACAATAAATAAATAAAATAATAAATAATATAATTTTAAATTGCCTTACCCAAAGTACTGTGCCAAAAAAGAATATAAAAAATATCTTAGAGGAGAAAAACTAATTAGGACCCTTATTCACTAAGCACGTTTCGATCTAAAAATCAATTCGTTTCCGTTTTGCCATTAGCAACAGCTTTGTGATGAACATGTAAATCGCAGTTCTTGGTCTTTGCGAATACGATTGGTATTTTCTGGAATGGCAATTGTCGGCCTGCATTTCCTTTGTTTTGTTTGCACTTTTATGCTTTTTACCTTTTCGGTGAGGATTGGTATGGCTGTAGGGGAGGAGGAGGCTATAAGTAGAATATAGGGGTATATTTAAATTATTTTAAATATGCCCCTGAGCTCTACTCTTCAGTTTGCAGCAATTTGCAATCACCAATCAAGTTCTCTCAATCAAGACGGGCTGATAATATAATTTTAAATGACCTTACCGCAAGTACTTTGCCAAAAAAGAATTTAAAAAATATCTTAGAGGAAAAAAAACGAATTAGGACCCTGATATTATAATTTTGAGTTACCTTTTGGTCCGGCGCCCTGTGCAAAGAGCGCGACGGGCTGATAATAAAATTTGGAAATACCTTTTGGTCCGGCGCCCTTTGGTAGGAGCTTCACGGGCTGATATTATAATTTTAAGTTACCTTTTGGTCCGGCGCCCTGTGGAAAGAGCGCGACGGGCTGATAATAAAATTTGGAGTTACCTTTTGGTCCGGTGCCTATTGGAAGAAGCGCGACAGCATGATAGTATAAATTTAAGTTACCTTTTGGTCCTGCATCCTGTGGCAAGATCAAGACGGGATGATAATATAATTTTAAATTGCCTTATCCAAAGTACTTTGCCAAAAAATAATATAAAAAATATCTTAGAGTAGAACAACTAATTAGGACCCTGATATTATAATTTTGAGTTCCCTTTTGGTCCGGCGCCCTGTGGAAAAAGCACGACAGGCTGATAATAAAATTTGGAAATACCTTTTGGTCCGGCACCCTTTGGCAGGTGCGTGATGGGCTGATAATAATTTTGAGTTACCTCTTGGTCCGGCGCCCTGTGGTAGGAGCGCGACAGGCTGAAAAATGTAATTTTGAGTGACTTTTTGGTCCAGCGCCCCATGAGCGACGGGCTAATAAAAAATTTGGCGTTACCTTTTGGTCCGGTGCCCATTGGTAGGAGCGCGACAGGCTGATAATATAATTTTAAGTTACCTTTTGGTCCGGCACCCTGTGGAAAGAGCGCGACGGGCTAATAATACAATTTGGATTAACATTTTGGTCTGGTTCCTATTGGTAGAAGCACGACAGCCTGATAATATAATTTTAAGTTACCTTTTGGTCCGGCATCCTGTGGCAAGATTACGACGGAATGATAATACAGCACTGCGTAATATGTTGGCGCTTTATAAATACAATAAAAAAATAAAATAAAAAATATAATTTTAAATTGCCTTACCCAAAGTACTGTGCCAAAAAAGAATATAAAAAATATATTAGAGGAGAACAACTAATTAGGACCCTTATTCACTAAGCACGTTCCGATCTAAAAATCAATTCGTTTCCATTTTGCCATTAGCAACAGCTTTGTGATGAACATGTAAATCACAGTTCTTGGTCTTTGCTAATACGATTGGTATTTTCTGGAATGGCAATTGTCGGCCTGCATTTCCTTTGTTTTGTTTGCACTTTTATGTTTTTTACCTTTTTGGTGAGGATTGGTATGGCTGTAGGGGAGGAGGAGGCCATAAGTAGAATTTAGGGGCATATTTAAATTTTAAATATGCCCCTGAATTCTACTCTTCAGTTTGCAGCAATTTGCAATCACCAATTAAGTTTTCTCAATCAAGATGGGCTGGTAATATAATTTTAAATGACCTTACCGCAAGTACTTTGCCAAAAAAGAATAAAAAAAATATCTTCGAGGAGACCAATTAATTAGGACCCTTATTCACTAAGCACGTTTCGATCTAAAAATCAATTCGTTTCCATTTTGCCACTATCAACAGCTTTGTGATGAACATGTAAATCGTAGTTCTTGGTCTTTGCTAATACGATTGGTATTTTCTGAAATGGCAATTGTCGGCCTGCACTTCCTTTGTTTTGTTTGCACTTTTTTGCTTTTTAACTTTTTGGTGAGGATCGGTATGGCTGTAGGGGAGGAGGAGGCCATAAGTAGAATTTAGGGGTATATTTAAATTATTTTAAATATGCCCCTGAGCTCTACTCTTCAGTTTGCAGCAATTTGCAATCACCAATCAAGTTCTCTCAATCAAGATGGGCTGATAATATAATTTTAAATGACCTTACCGAAAGCACTTTGCCAAAAAAGAATTTAAAAAATATCTTAGAGGAAAAAAAACGATTTAGGACCCTGATATTATAATTTTGAGTTACCTTTTGGTCCGGCGCCCTGTGCAAAGAGCGCGACGGGCTGATAATAAAATTTGGAGTTATCTTTTGGTCCGGTGCCTATTGGTAGAAGCGCGACAGCATGATAATATAAACTTAAGTTACCTTTTGGTCCTGCATCCTGTGGCAAGATCAAGACGGGATGATAATATATTTTTAAATTGCCTTACCCAAAGTACTTTGCCAAAAAAGAATATAAAAAATATCTTAGAGGAGAACAACTAATTAGGACGCTGATATTATAATTTTGAGTTACCTTTTGGTCCGGCGCCCTGTGGAAAAAGCACGATGGGCTGATAATAAAATTTGGAAAAACCTTTTGGTCCGGCGCCCTTTGGTAGGTGCGCGACGGGCTGATAATAATTTTGAGTTACCTCTTGGTCCGGCGCCCTGTGGTAGGCGCGCGACGGGCTGATAATATAATTTTGAGTTACCTCCTGGTCCGGCGCCCTGTGGTAGGAGCGCGACGGGCTGAAAAATGTAATTTTGAGTGACTTTTTGGTCCAGCGCCCCATGAGCGACGGGCTAATAAAAAATTTGGAGTTACCTTTTGGTCCGGTGCCCATTGGTAGGAGCGCGACAGGCTGGTAATATAATTTTAAGTTACCTTTTGGTCCGGCGCCCTGTGGAAAGAGCGCGACGGGCTAATAATAAAATTTGGATTAACCTTTTGGTCTGGTTCCTATTGGTTGAAGCACGACAGCCTGATAATATAATTTTAAGTTACCTTTTGGTCCGGCATCCTGTGGCAAGATTAAGACGGAATGATAATACAGCATTGCGTAATATGTTGGCGCTTTATAAATACAATAAATAAATAAAATAAATATTAAAAAATATAATTTTAAATTGCCTTACCCAAAGTACTGTGCCAAAAAAGAATATAAAAAATATCTTAGAGGAGAACAACTAATTAGGACCCTTATTCACTAAGCACGTTTCGATCTAAAAATCAATTCGTTTCCGTTTTGCCATTAGCAACAGCTTTGTGATGAACATGTAAATCGCAGTTCTTGGTCTTTGCTAATACGATTGGTATTTTCTGGAATGGCAATTGTTGGCCTGCATTTCCTTTGTTTTGTTTGCACTTTTATGCTTTTTACCTTTTTGGTGAGGATTGGTATGGCTGTAGGGGAGGAGGAGGCCATAAGTAGAATTTAGGGGTATATTTAAATTTTAAATATGCCCCTGAATTCTACTCTTCAGTTTGCAGCAATTTACAATCACCAATCAAGTTTTCTCAATCAAGACGGGCTGATAATATAATTTTAAATGACCTTACCGCAAGTACTTTGCCAAAAAAGAATAAAAAAAATATCTTCGAGGAGAACAACTAATTAGGACCCTTATTCACTAAGCACGTTTCGATCTAAAAATCAATTCGTTTCCGTTTTGCCATTAGCAACAGCTTTGTGATGAACATGTAAATCGCAGTTCTTGGTCTTTGCTAATACGATTGGTATTTTCTGAAATGGCAATTGTCGGCCTGCACTTCCTTTGTTTTGTTTGCACTTTTATGCTTTTTACCTTTTTGGTGAGGATCGGTATGGCTGCAGGGGAGGAGGAGGCCATAAGTAGAATTTAGGGGGAATATTTAAATTATTTTAAATATGCCCCTGAGCTCTACTCTTCAGTTTGCAGCAATTTGCAATCACCAATCAAGTTCTCTCAATCAAGATGGGCTGATAATATAATTTTAAATGACCTTATCGAAAGTACTTTGCCAAAAAAGAATTTAAAAAATATCTTAGAGGAAAAAAAATGAATTAGGACCCTCATATTATAATTCTGAGTTACCTTTTGGTCCGGCGCCCTGTTCAAAGAGCGCGACGGGCTGATAATAAAATTTGGAAATACCTTTTGGTCCGGCGCCCTTTGGTAGGAGCTTCACGGGCTGATATTATAATTTTAAGTTACCTTTTGGTCCGGCGCCCTGTGGAAAGAGCGCGACGGGCTGATAATAAAATTTGGAGTTACCTTTTGGTCCGGTGCCTATTGGTAGAAGCGCGACAGCATGATAATATAAATGTAGGTTACTTTTTGGTCCTGCATCCTGTGGCAAGATTAAGACGGGATAATAATATAATTTTAAATTGCCTTACCCAAAGTACCTTGCCACAAAAGAATATAAAAAATATCTTAGAGGAGAACAACTAATTACGACCCTGATATTATAATTTTGAGTTACCTTTTGGTCCGGCGCCCTGTGGAAAGAGCACCATGGGCTGATAATAAAATTTGGAAATACCGTTTGGTCCGGCGCCCTTTGGTAGGCGCACGACGGGCTGATAATATAATTTTGAGTTACCTCCTGGTCCGGCGCCATGTGGAAAGAGCACGACAGGCTGATAATAAAATTTGGAGTTACCTTTTGGTCTGGTGCCTATTGGTAGAAGCGCGACAGCATGATAATATAAATTTAAGTTACCTTTTGGTCCTGCATCCTGTGGCAAGATTAAGACGGGATGATAATATAATTTTAAATTGCCTTACCCAAAGTACTTTGCCAAAAAAGAATATAAAAAATATCTTAGAGGATAACAACTAATTAAGACCCTGATATTATAATTTTGAGTTACCTTTTGGTCCGGCGCCCTGTGGAAAAAGCACGATGGGCTGATAATAAAATTTGGAAATACCTTTTGGTCCGGCGCCCTTTGGTAGGTGCGCGACTGGCTGATAATATAATTTTGAGTTACCTCTTGGTCCGGCGCCCTGTGGTAGGAGCGCGACGGGCTGAAAATGTAATTTTGAGTGACTTTTTGGTCCAGCGCCCCATGAGCGACGGGCTAATAAAAAATTTGGAGTTACCTTTTGGTCCGGTGCCCATTGGTAGGAGCGCGACGGGCTGATAATATAATTTTAAGTTTCCTTTTGGTCCGGCGCCCTGTGGAAAGAGCGCGACGGGCTAATAATAAAATTTGGATTAACCTTTTGGTCTGGTTCCTATTGGTAGAAGCGCGACAGCCTGATAATATAATTTTAAGTTACCTTTTGGTCCGGCATCCTGTGGCAGGATTAAGACGGAATGATAATACAGCACTGCGTAATATGTTGGCACTTTATAAATACAATAAATAAATAAATAAAATAAAATAAAATAATAAAAAATTTAATTTTAAATGACCTTACCGCAAGTACTTTGCCAAAAAAGAATAAAAAAAATATCTTCGAGGAGACCAACTAATTAGGACCCTGATATTATAATTTTGAGTTACCTTTTGGTCCGGCGCCCTGTGGAAAAAGCACGATGGGCTGATAATAAAATTTGGAAATACCTTTTGGTCCGGCGCCCTTTGGTAGGTGCGCGACTGGCTGATAATATAATTTTGAGTTACCTCTTGGTCCGGCGCCCTGTGGTAGGAACGCGACGGGCTGAAAATGTAATTTTTAGTGACTTTTTGGTCCAGCGCCCCATGAGCGACGGGCTAATAAAAAATTTGGAGTTACCTTTTGGTCCGGTGCCCATTGGTAGGAGCGCGACGGGCTGATAATATAATTTTAAGTTTCCTTTTGGTCCGGCGCCCTGTGGAAAGAGCGCGACGGGCTAATAATAAAATTTGGATTAACCTTTTGGTCTGGTTCCTATTGGTAGAAGCGCGACAGCCTGATAATATAATTTTAAGTTACCTTTTGGTCCGGCATCCTGTGGCAGGATTAAGACGGAATGATAATACAGCACTGCGTAATATGTTGGCACTTTATAAATACAATAAATAAATAAATAAAATAAAATAATAAAAAATTTAATTTTAAATGACCTTACCGCAAGTACTTTGCCAAAAAAGAATAAAAAAAATATCTTCGAGGAGACCAACTAATTAGGACCCTTATTCACTAAGCACGTTTCGATCTAAAAATCAATTCGTTTCCGTTTTGCCATTATCAACAGCTTTGTGATGAACATGTAAATCGCAGTTCTTGGTCTTTGCTAATACGATTGGTATTTTCTGAAATGGCAATTGTCGGCCTGCACTTCCTTTGTTTTGTTTGCACTTTTATGCTTTTTACCTTTTTGGTGAGGATCGGTATGGCTGTAGGGGAGGAGGAGGCCATAAGTAGAATTTAGGGGTATATTTAAATTATTTTAAATATGCCCCTGAGCTCTACTCTTCAGTTTGCAGCAATTTGCAATCACCAATCAAGTTCTCTCAATCAAGATGGGCTGATAATATAATTTTAAATGACTTTACCGAAAGCACTTTGCCAAAAAAGAATTTATAAAATATCTTAGAGGAAAAAAAACGAATTAGGACCCTGATATTATAATTTTGAGTTACCTTTTGGTCCGGCGCCCTGTGCAAAGAGCGTGACGGGCTGATAATAAAATTTGGAAATACCTTTTGGTGCGGCGCCCTTTGGTAGGAGCTTCACGGGCTGATATTATAATTTTAGGTTACCTTTTGGTCCGGCGCCCTGTGGAAAGAGCGCGACGGGCTGATAATAAAATGTGGAGTTACCTTTTGGTCCGGTGCCCATTGGTAGGAGCGCGACAGCATGATAGTATAAATTTAAGTTACCTTTTGGTCCTGCATCCTGTGGCAGAATCAAGACGGGATGAGAATATAATTTTAAATTGCCTTACCCAAAGTACTTTGCCAAAAAAGAATATAAAAAATATCTTAGAGGAGAACAACTAATTAGGACACTGATATTATAATTTTGAGTTACCTTTTGGTCTGGCGCCCTGTGGAAAAAGCACAACGGGCTGATAATAACATTTGGAAATACCTTTTGGTCCGACGCCCTTTGGTAGGCGCGTGACGGGCTGATAATATAATTTTGAGTTACCTCTTGGTCCGGCGCCCTGTGGTAGGAGCGCGATGGGCTGAAAGTGTAATTTTGAGTGACTTTTTGGTCCAGCGCCCCATGGAAACAGAGCGACGGGCTAATAAAAAATTTGGAGTTACCTTTTGGTCCGGTGCCCATTGGTAGGAGTGCGACGGCCTGATAATATAATTTTAAGTTACCTTTTGGTCCGGCGCCCTGTGGAAAGAGCGCGACGGGCTAATAATAAAATTTGGAGTTACCTTTTGGTCTGGTTCCTATTGGTAGAAGCGCGACAGCCTGATAATATAATTTTTAATTACCTTTTGGTCCGGCATCCTGTGGCAAGATTAAGACGGAATGATAATACAGCGCTGCGTAATATGTTGGCGCTTTATAAATACAATAAATAAATAAAATAAAATAATAAATAATATAATTTTAAATTGCCTTACCCAAAGTACTGTGCCAAAAAAGAATATAAAAAATATCTTAGAGGAGAAAAACTAATTAGGACCCTTATTCACTAAGCACGTTTCGATCTAAAAATCAATTCGTTTCCGTTTTGCACATCGCAGTTCTTGGTCTTTGCTAATACGATTGGTATTTTCTGGAATGGCAATTGTCGGCCTGCATTTCCTTTGTTTTGTTTGCACTTTTATGCTTTTTACCTTTTTGGTGAGGATTGGTATGGCTGTAGGGGAGGAGGAGGCCATAAGTAGAATTTAGGGGTATATTTAAATTTTAAATATGCCCCTGAATTCTACTCTTCAGTTTGCAGCAATTTGCAATCACCAATCAAGTTTTCTGAATCAAGATGGGCTGATAATATAATTTAAAATGACCTTACCGCAAGTACTTTGCCAAGAAAGAATAAAAAAAATATCTTCGAGGAGACTAACTAATTAGGACCCTTATTCATTATCAGTTTGCAGCAATTTGCAATCACCAGTCAAGTTCTCTCAATCAAGACGGGCTGATAATATAATTTTAAATGACCTTACCGAAAATACTTTGCCAAAAAAGAATATAAAAAATATCTTAGAGGAGAACAACTAATTAGGACCCTGATATTATAATTTTGAGTTACCTTTTGGTCCGGTGCCCTGTGCAAAGAGCGCGACGGGCTTATAATAAAATTTGGAAATACCTTTGGTCCGGTGCCCATTGGTAGGAGCGCGACGGGCTGATAATATAATTTTAAGTTTCCTTTTGGTCCGGCACCCTGTGGAAAGAGCGCGACGGGCTAATAATAAAATTTGGATAACCTTTTGGTCTGGTTCCTATTGGTAGAAGCGCGACAGCATTATTTAAAAACTATAATGGCCGAAAACTGAAAAATAATTATTTTTTTCCCCACATTTTTCCTATTTTCCCATTAAAACACATTTAGAAAAAAATAATTCTTGGCATAATATCCCACCTAAAGAAAGCCTAATTGGTGGCGGAAAAAACAAGATATAGTTCATTTCATTGCGATAAGTAATGATAAAGTTATAGACGAATGAATGGAAGGAGCGCGGAAAGGTGAAAATTGCTCTGGTGCTCAGGGGGTAAAACCCCTCAGTGGTGAAGTGGTTAAATTGCCTTACCCAAAGTACCAAAAAAGAATATAAAAAATATCTTAGAGGAGAACAACTAATTAGGACCCTTATTCACTAAGCACGTTTCAATCTAAAAATCTATTCGTTTCCGTTTTGCCATTAGCGACAGCTTTGTGATGAACATGTAAAACGCAGTTCTGGGTCTTTGCTAGTACGATTGGTATTTTCTGGAATGGCAATTGTCGGCCTGCATTTCCTTTGTTTTGTTTGCACTTTTATGCTTTTTACCTTTTTGGTGAGGATTTGTATGGCTGTAGGGGAGGAGGAGGCCATAAGTAGAATTTAGGGGTATATTTAAATTTTAAATATGCCCCTGAGTTCTGCTCTTCAGTTTGCAGCAATTTGCAATCACCAATCAAGTTCTCTCAATCAAGACGGGCTGATAATATAATTTTAAATTGCCCTACCGAAAGTACTTTACCAAAAAAGAATATAAAAATATCTTAGTGGAGAAACACTAATTAGGACCCTGATATAATTTTGAGTTACCTTGTGGTCCGGCGCCATGTGGAAAAAGCACGACAGGTTGATAATAAAATTTGGAAATACCTTGAAATACCTTTTGGCCCGGCGCCCTTTGGTAGGAGCGCCACGGGCTGATAATATAATTTTGAGTTACCTCTTGGTCCAGCACCCTGTGGTAGGAGCGCGACGGGCTGAAAATTTTATTTTAAATAACTTTTTGGTTCAGCGCCCCATGGAAACAGAGCAACAGGCTATTAAAAAATTTGGAGTTACCTTTTGGTCCGGTGCCCATTGGTAGGAGTGCGACAGCCTGATAATATCATTTTAGGTTACCTTTTCGTCCGGCACCCTGTGGAAAGAGCGCGACGGGCTATTAATAAAATTTGGAATTGCCTTTTGGTCCGGTGCCCATTGGTAGGAGTGCGACGGCCTGATAATATAATTTAAAGTTACCTTTTGGTCCGGCGCCCTGTGGAAAGAGCGCAACAGGCTGATAATAAAATTTGGAGTTACCATTTGGTCTGGTTCCTATTGGTAGAAGCACGACAGTATGATAATATAATTTTAAGTTACCTTTTGGTCCGGCATCCTGTGGCGAGATTAAGACGGAATGATAATACAGTGCTGCCTAATATGTTGGCGCTTTATAAATACAATAAGTAGAATTTAGGGGTATATTTAAATTATTTTAAATATGCCCCTGAGTTCTACTCTTCAGTTTGCAGCAATTTGCAATCACCAATCAAGTTCTCTCAATCAAGACGGGCTGATAATATAATTTTAAATGACCTTACCGAAAGTACTTTGCCAAAAAAAGAATATAAAAAATATCTTAGAGGAGAAAACTAATTATGACCCTGATATTATAATTTTGAGTTACCTTTTGGTCCGGTGCCCTGTGCAAAGAGCGCGACGGGCTGATAATAAAATTTGGAGTTACCTTTTGGTCTGGTGCCTATTGGTAGAAGTGCGACTGCATGATAATATAAATTTAAGTTACCTTTTGGTCCTGCATCCTGTGGCAAAATCAAGACGGGATAATAATATAATTTCAAATTGCCTTACCCAAAGTACTTTGCCAAAAAATAATATAAAAAATATCTTAGAGGAGAACAACTAGTTAGGACCCTGATATTATAATTTTGAGTTACCTCTTAGCCTGGCGCCCTGTGGTAGGAGCGCGACGGGCTGAAAAATGTAATTTTGAGTGACTTTTTGGTCCAGCGCCCCATGGAAACAGAGCGACTGGCTAATAAAAAATGTGAAGTTACCTTTTGCTCCGGTGCCCATTGGTATGAGTGCGATGGCCTGATAATATAATTTTAAGTTACCTTTAGGTCCAGCGCCCTGTGGCAAGATTAAGACGGAATGATAATACAGCGCTGCGTAATATGTTGGCGCTTTATAAATACAATAAATAAATAAATAAAATAAAATAATAAAAAATATAATTTTAAATTGCCTTACCCAAAGTACTTTGCCAAAAAAGAATATAAAAAGTATCTTAGAGGAGAACAACTAATTAGGACCCTGATATTATAATTTTGAGTTACCTTTTTGTCCGGCGCCCTGTGCTAAGAGCGCGACTGGCTGGTAATAAAATTTGGAAATACCTTTTGGTCCGGCGCCCTTTGGTAGGCGCGTGACGGGCTGATAATACAATTTTGAGTTACCTCTTGGTCCGGCGCCCTGTGGTAGGAGCGCGACGGGCTGAAAATGTAATTTTGAGAATGTAATTTTGAGTGACTTTTTGGTCCAGCGCCCCATGAGCGACGGGCTAATAAAAAATTTGGAGTTACCTTTTGGTCCGGTGCCCATTGGTAGGAGTGCAACGGCCTGATAATATAATTTTAAGTTACCTTTTGGACCGGCGCACTGTGGAAAGAGCGCGACGAGCTAATAATAAAATTTGGATTAACCTTTTGGTCTGGTTCCTATTGGTAGAAGCGCGACAGCCTGATAATATAAATTTAAGTTACCTTTTGGTCCGGAATCCTGTGGCAGGATTAAGACGGAATGATAATACAGCGCTGCGTAATATGTTGGCGCTTTATAAATACAATAAATAAATAAAATAAAATAATAAATAATATAATTTTAAATTGCCTTACCCAAAGTACTGTGCCAAAAAAGAATATAGAAAATATCTTAGAGGAGAAAAACTAATTAGGACCCTTATTCACTAAGCACGTTTCGATCTAAAAATCAATTCGTTTCCGTTTTGCCATTAGCAACAGCTTTGTGATGAACATGTAAATCGCAGTTCTTGGTCTTTGCGAATACGATTGGTATTTTCTGGAATGGCAATTGTCGGCCTGCATTTCCTTTGTTTTGTTTGCACTTTTATGCTTTTTACCTTTTCGGTGAGGATTGGTATGGCTGTAGGGGAGGAGGAGGCTATAAGTAGAATATAGGGGTATATTTAAATTATTTTAAATATGCCCCTGAGCTCTACTCTTCAGTTTGCAGCAATTTGCAATCACCAATCAAGTTCTCTCAATCAAGACGGGCTGATAATATAATTTTAAATGACCTTACCGCAAGTACTTTGCCAAAAAAGAATTTAAAAAATATCTTAGAGGAAAAAAAACGAATTAGGACCCTGATATTATAATTTTGAGTTACCTTTTGGTCCGGCGCCCTGTGCAAAGAGCGCGACGGGCTGATAATAAAATTTGGAAATACCTTTTGGTCCGGCGCCCTTTGGTAGGAGCTTCACGGGCTGATATTATAATTTTAAGTTACCTTTTGGTCCGGCGCCCTGTGGAAAGAGCGGGACGGGCTGATAATAAAATTTGGAGTTACCTTTTGGTCCGGTGCCTATTGGAAGAAGCGCGACAGCATGATAGTATAAATTTAAGTTACCTTTTGGTCCTGCATCCTGTGGCAAGATCAAGACGGGATGATAATATAATTTTAAATTGCCTTATCCAAAGTACTTTGCCAAAAAAGAATATAAAAAATATCTTAGAGTAGAACAACTAATTAGGACCCTGATATTATAATTTTGAGTTCCCTTTTGGTCCGGCGCCCTGTTGAAAAAGCACGACGGGCTGATAATAAAATTTGGAAATACCTTTTGGTCCGGCGCCCTTTGGCAGGCGCGTGATGGGCTGATAATAATTTTGAGTTACCTCTTGGTCCGGCGCCCTGTGGTAGGAGCGCGACAGGCTGAAAAATGTACTTTTGAGTGACTTTTTGGTCCAGCGCCCCATGAGCGACGGGCTAATAAAAAATTTGGCGTTACCTTTTGGTCCGGTGCCCATTGGTAGGAGCGCGACAGGCTGATAATATAATTTTAAGTTACCTTTTGGTCCGGCACCCTGTGGAAAGAGCGCGACGGGCTAATAATACAATTTGGATTAACATTTTGGTCTGGTTCCTATTGGTAGAAGCACGACAGCCTGATAATATAATTTTAAGTTACCTTTTGGTCCGGCATCCTGTGGCAAGATTACGACGGAATGATAATACAGCACTGCGTAATATGTTGGCGCTTTATAAATACAATAAAAAAATAAAATAAAAAATATAATTTTAAATTGCCTTACCCAAAGTACTGTGCCAAAAAAGAATATAAAAAATATATTAGAGGAGAACAACTAATTAGGACCCTTATTCACTAAGCACGTTTCGATCTAAAAATCAATTCGTTTCCATTTTGCCATTAGCAACAGCTTTGTGATGAACATGTAAATCGCAGTTCTGGGTCTTTGCTAATACGATTGGTATTTTCTGGAATGGCAATTGTCGGCCTGCATTTCCTTTGTTTTGTTTGCACTTTTATGTTTTTTACCTTTTTGGTGAGGATTGGTATGGCTGTAGGGGAGGAGGAGGCCATAAGTAGAATTTAGGGGCATATTTAAATTTTAAATATGCCCCTGAATTCTACTCTTCAGTTTGCAGCAATTTGCAATCACCAATCAAGTTTTCTCAATCAAGATGGGCTGGTAATATAATTTTAAATGACCTTACCGCAAGTACTTTGCCAAAAAAGAATAAAAAAAATATCTTCGAGGAGACCAATTAATTAGGACCCTTATTCACTAAGCACGTTTCGATCTAAAAATCAATTCGTTTCCGTTTTGCCACTATCAACAGCTTTGTGATGAACATGTAAATCGTAGTTCTTGGTCTTTGCTAATACGATTGGTATTTTCTGAAATGGCAATTGTCGGCCTGCACTTCCTTTGTTTTGTTTGCACTTTTTTGCTTTTTAACTTTTTGGTGAGGATCGGTATGGCTGTAGGGGAGGAGGAGGCCATAAGTAGAATTTAGGGGTATATTTAAATTATTTTAAATATGCCCCTGAGCTCTACTCTTCAGTTTGCAGCAATTTGCAATCACCAATCAAGTTCTCTCAATCAAGATGGGCTGATAATATAATTTTAAATGACCTTACCGAAAGCACTTTGCCAAAAAAGAATTTAAAAAATATCTTAGAGGAAAAAAAACGATTTAGGACCCTGATATTATAATTTTGAGTTACCTTTTGGTCCGGCGCCCTGTGCAAAGAGCGCGACGGGCTGATAATAAAATTTGGAGTTATCTTTTGGTCCGGTGCCTATTGGTAGAAGCGCGACAGCATGATAATATAAATTTAAGTTACCTTTTAGTCCTGCATCCTGTGGCAAGATCAAGACGGGATGATAATATATTTTTAAATTGCCTTACCCAAAGTACTTTGCCAAAAAAGAATATAAAAAATATCTTAGAGGAGAACAACTAATTAGGACGCTGATATTATAATTTTGAGTTACCTTTTGGTCCGGCGCCCTGTGGAAAAAGCACGATGGGCTGATAATAAAATTTGGAAAAACCTTTTGGTCCGGCGCCCTTTGGTAGGTGCGCAACGGGCTGATAATAATTTTGAGTTACCTCTTGGTCCGGCGCCCTGTGGTAGGCGCGCGACGGGCTGATAATATAATTTTGAGTTACCTCTTGGTCCGGCGCCCTGTGGTAGGAGCGCGACGGGCTGATAAATGTAATTTTGAGTGACTTTTTGGTCCAGCGCCCCATGAGCGACGGGCTAATAAAAAATTTGGAGTTACCTTTTGGTCCGGTGCCCATTGTTAGGAGCGCGACAGGCTGGTAATATAATTTTAAGTTACCTTTTGGTCCGGCGCCCTGTGGAAAGAGCGCGACGGGCTAATAATAAAATTTGGATTAACCTTTTGGTCTGGTTCCTATTGGTTGAAGCACGACAGCCTGATAATATAATTTTAAGTTACCTTTTGGTCCGGCATCCTGTGGCAAGATTAAGACGGAATGATAATACAGCATTGCGTAATATGTTGGCGCTTTATAAATACAATAAATAAATAAAATAAATATTAAAAAATATAATTTTAAATTGCCTTACCCAAAGTACTGTGCCAAAAAAGAATATAAAAAATATCTTAGAGGAGAACAACTAATTAGGACCCTTATTCACTAAGCACGTTTCGATCTAAAAATCAATTCGTTTCCGTTTTGCCATTAGCAACAGCTTTGTGATGAACATGTAAATCGCAGTTCTTGGTCTTTGCTAATACGATTGGTATTTTCTGAAATGGCAATTGTCGGCCTGCACTTCCTTTGTTTTGTTTGCACTTTTATGCTTTTTACCTTTTTGGTGAGGATCGGTATGGCTGTAGGGGAGGAGGAGGCCATAAGTAGAATTTAGGGGGAATATTTAAATTATTTTAAATATGCCCCTGAGCTCTACTCTTCAGTTTGCAGCAATTTGCAATCACCAATCAAGTTCTCTCAATCAAGATGGGCTGATAATATAATTTTAAATGACCTTATCGAAAGTACTTTGCCAAAAAAGAATTTAAAAAATATCTTAGAGGAAAAAAAATGAATTAGGACCCTCATATTATAATTCTGAGTTACCTTTTGGTCCGGCGCCCTGTTCAAAGAGCGCGACGGGCTGATAATAAAATTTGGAAATACCTTTTGGTCCGGCGCCCTTTGGTAGGAGCTTCACGGGCTGATATTATAATTTTAAGTTACCTTTTGGTCCGGCGCCCTGTGGAAAGAGCGCGACGGGCTGATAATAAAATTTGGAGTTACCTTTTGGTCCGGTGCCTATTGGTAGAAGCGCGACAGCATGATAATATAAATGTAGGTTACTTTTTGGTCCTGCATCCTGTGGCAAGATTAAGACGGGATAATAATATAATTTTAAATTGCCTTACCCAAAGTACCTTGCCAAAAAAGAATATAAAAAATATCTTAGAGGAGAACAACTAATTACGACCCTGATATTATAATTTTGAGTTACCTTTTGGTCCGGCGCCCTGTGGAAAGAGCACCATGGGCTGATAATAAAATTTGGAAATACCGTTTGGTCCGGCGCCCTTTGGTAGGCGCACGACGGGCTGATAATATAATTTTGAGTTACCTCCTGGTCCGGCGCCATGTGGAAAGAGCACGACGGGCTGATAATAAAATTTGGAGTTACCTTTTGGTCTGGTGCCTATTGGTAGAAGCGCGACAGCATGATAATATAAATTTAAGTTACCTTTTGGTCCTGCATCCTGTGGCAAGATTAAGACGGGATGATAATATAATTTTAAATTGCCTTACCCAAAGTACTTTGCCAAAAAAGAATATAAAAAATATCTTAGAGGAGAACAACTAATTAGGACCCTGATATTATAATTTTGAGTTACCTTTTGGTCCGGCGCCCTGTGGAAAAAGCACGATGGGCTGATAATAAAATTTGGAAATACCTTTTGGTCCGGCGCCCTTTGGTAGGTGCGCGACTGGCTGATAATATAATTTTGAGTTACCTCTTGGTCCGGCGCCCTGTGGTAGGAGCGCGACGGGCTGAAAATGTAATTTTGAGTGACTTTTTGGTCCAGCGCCCCATGAGCGACGGGCTAATAAAAAATTTGGAGTTACCTTTTGGTCCGGTGCCCATTGGTAGGAGCGCGACGGGCTGATAATATAATTTTAAGTTTCCTTTTGGTCCGGCGCCCTGTGGAAAGAGCGCGACGGGCTAATAATAAAATTTGGATTAACCTTTTGGTCTGGTTCCTATTGGTAGAAGCGCGACAGCCTGATAATATAATTTTAAGTTACCTTTTGGTCCGGCATCCTGTGGCAGGATTAAGACGGAATGATAATACAGCACTGCGTAATATGTTGGCACTTTATAAATACAATAAATAAATAAATAAAATAAAATAAAATAATAAAAAATTTAATTTTAAATGACCTTACCGCAAGTACTTTGCCAAAAAAGAATAAAAAAAATATCTTTGAGGAGACCAACTAATTAGGACCCTGATATTATAATTTTGAGTTACCTTTTGGTCCGGCGCCCTGTGGAAAAAGCACGATGGGCTGATAATAAAATTTGGAAATACCTTTTGGTCCGGCGCCCTTTGGTAGGTGCGCGACTGGCTGATAATATAATTTTGAGTTACCTCTTGGTCCGGCGCCCTGTGGTAGGAACGCGACGGGCTGAAAATGTAATTTTGAGTGACTTTTTGGTCCAGCGCCCCATGAGCGACGGGGTAATAAAAAATTTGGATTAACCTTTTGGTCTGGTTCCTATTGGTAGAAGCGCGACAGCCTGATAATATAATTTTAAGTTACCTTTTGGTCCGGCATCCTGTGGCAGGATAAAGACGGAATGATAATACAGCACTGCGTAATATGTTGGCACTTTATAAATACAATAAATAAATAAATAAAATAAAATAATAAAAAATTTAATTTTAAATGACCTTACCGCAAGTACTTTGCCAAAAAAGAATAAAAAAAATATCTTCGAGGAGACCAACTAATTAGGACCCTTATTCACTAAGCACGTTTCGATCTAAAAATCAATTCGTTTCCGTTTTGCCATTATCAACAGCTTTGTGATGAACATGTAAATCGCAGTTCTTGGTCTTTGCTAATACGATTGGTATTTTCTGAAATGGCAATTGTCGGCCTGCACTTCCTTTGTTTTGTTTGCACTTTTATGCTTTTTACCTTTTTGGTGAGGATCGGTATGGCTGTAGGGGAGGAGGAGGCCATAAGTAGAATGTAGGGGTATATTTAAATTATTTTAAATATGCCCCTGAGCTCTACTCTTCAGTTTGCAGCAATTTGCAATCACCAATCAAGTTCTCTCAATCAAGATGGGCTGATAATATAATTTTAAATGACTTTACCGAAAGCACTTTGCCAAAAAAGAATTTATAAAATATCTTAGAGGAAAAAAAACGAATTAGGACCCTGATATTATAATTTTGAGTTACCTTTTGGTCCGGCGCCCTGTGCAAAGAGCGTGACGGGCTGATAATAAAATTTGGAAATACCTTTTGGTGCGGCGCCCTTTGGTAGGAGCTTCACGGGCTGATATTATAATTTTAGGTTACCTTTTGGTCCGGCGCCCTGTGGAAAGAGCGCGACGGGCTGATAATAAAATGTGGAGTTACCTTTTGGTCCGGTGCCCATTGGTAGGAGCGCGACAGCATGATAGTATAAATTTAAGTTACCTTTTGGTCCTGCATCCTGTGGCAGAATCAAGACGGGATGAGAATATAATTTTAAATTGCCTTACCCAAAGTACTTTGCCAAAAAAGAATATAAAAAATATCTTAGAGGAGAACAACTAATTAGGACTCTGATATTATAATTTTGAGTTACCTTTTGGTCTGGCGCCCTGTGGAAAAAGCACAACGGGCTGATAATAAAATTTGGAAATACCTTTTGGTCCGGTGCCCTTTGGTAGGCGCGTGACGGGCTGATAATATAATTTTGAGTTACCTCTTGGTCCGGCGCCCTGTGGTAGGAGCGCGATGGGCTGAAAGTGTAATTTTGAGTGACTTTTTGGTCCAGCGCCCCATGGAAACAGAGCGACGGGCTAATAAAAAATTTGGAGTTACCTTTTGGTCCGGTGCCCATTGGTAGGAGTGCGACGGCCTGATAATATAATTTTAAGTTACCTTTTGGTCCGGCGCCCTGTGGAAAGAGCGCGACGGGCTAATAATAAAATTTGGAGTTACCTTTTGGTCTGGTTCCTATTGGTAGAAGCGCGACAGCCTGATAATATAATTTTTAATTACCTTTTGGTCCGGCATCCTGTGGCAAGATTAAGACGGAATGATAATACAGCGCTGCGTAATATGTTAGCGCTTTATAAATACAATAAATAAATAAAATAAAATAATAAATAATATAATTTTAAATTGCCTTACCCAAAGTACTGTGCCAAAAAAGAATATAAAAAATATCTTAGAGGAGAAAAACTAATTAGGACCCTTATTCACTAAGCACGTTTCGATCTAAAAATCAATTCGTTTCCGTTTTGCACATCGCAGTTCTTGGTCTTTGCTAATACGATTGGTATTTTCTGGAATGGCAATTGTCGGCCTGCATTTCCTTTGTTTTGTTTGCACTTTTATGCTTTTTACCTTTTTGGTGAGGATTGGTATGGCTGTAGGGGAGGAGGAGGCCATAAGTAGAATTTAGGGGTACCGTATTTTTCGGACTATAAGACGCACTTTTTCTCCCCCAAAAGTGGGGTGAAAAAGTCACTGCGTCTTATAGTCCGAATGCAGCTTTTACCTATATGGGGGCGCATGTGTCCGATGATAGCAGCAGCCGCTATGAAGTTTCCCCGCATCAGCCAGAGTGTCCAAAGTGAGGAGGCAGCAGCTGGATACAAAGTTTCCCCGCATCAGCCAGAGTGTCCGCAGGGAGGAGGCAGCCGCTCGATACAAAGTTCCCCCGCATCAGCCAGAATGTCCGTGCGAGGAGGCAGCCACTCGATACAAAGTTTCCAGCATCAGCCAGAGTGTCCCCGCAGCGAGTCAGCAGTAGCCCGACCTAAAGTACTTCCTGAATCAGCGTGATCAGAGCAGTACAAAGACACCTTCAGCCGCTATATCGGCAGAGTCCTCTGAGGCTTCCATACTGTGTTGTTTATTGGTGTCAGCCCATAACCCCGCGCACGTGCGCTGCGGGTGATTGGAGGGCGCCA
This sequence comes from Hyperolius riggenbachi, assembly GCF_040937935.1. Lineage (NCBI taxonomy): Eukaryota > Metazoa > Chordata > Amphibia > Anura > Hyperoliidae > Hyperolius > Hyperolius riggenbachi. Next base: position 241,745,390 of record NC_090653.1, on the reverse strand, counting down.
GTAAACAACACAGTATGGAAGCCTCAGAGGACTCTGCCGATATAGCGGCTGAAGGTGTCTTTGTACTGCTCTGATCACGCTGATTCAGGAAATACTTTAGGTCGGGCTGCTGCTGACTCGCTGCGGGGACACTCTGGCTGATGCTGGAAACTTTGTATCCAGTGGCTGCCTCCTCCCACGGACATTCTGGCTGATGCTGGAAACTTTGTATCCAGTGGCTGCCTCCTCCCACGGACATTCTGGCTGATACTGGAAACTTTGTATCCAGTGGCTGCCTCCTCCCACGGACATTCTGGCTGATACTGGAAACTTTGTATCAAGTGGCTGCCTCCTCCGATGGACATTCTGGCTGATGCTGGAAACTTTGTATCAAGTGGCTGCCTCCTCCGACGGACACTCTGATGCGGGAAAACTTTGTATTGAGCTGCTGCCTCCTCGCTGCGGTGGCAGGCTCATTGCTGATGCGGGGAAAACTCATCGGGCTATTGCTGCGGGGACAGATTTATTACTGAAGCAGGGAACAGATGCCACAGAGGCTGGATAGGTGAGATAGATCTCATTTATATTGTAGTGGTTAGCATAGCTAGTGTTTTGGGGGAGAGCAGGGGTTTGTGTTGTGTAGTGTAGTGTAGTGTAGCTGGAGAAGGTGGTATCAGTGGATTTGTGAAATGTAGTATAGTTAGTGGGGGCAGCAGTGGTTAGTGAAGTTAGGCAGTGTAATTTAGAGACATCTTGGGGAGGGGGTAAAGGTCCATAAGACACTCCTGGACCATGGATGCACCTAGGCTTAGTATTTTTTTTTCCCCTGGTTTTTGCCTTCTAAACCTGGGTGCGTCTTATAGTCCGGAGCGTCTTATAGTCCGAAAAATACGGTATATTTAAATTTTAAATATGCCCCTGAATTCTACTCTTCAGTTTGCAGCAATTTGCAATCACCAATCAAGTTTTCTGAATCAAGATGGGCTGATAATATAATTTTAAATGACCTTACCGCAAGTACTTTGCCAAAAAAGAATAAAAAAAATATCTTCGAGGAGACTAACTAATTAGGACCCTTATTCATTATCAGTTTGCAGCAATTTGCAATCACCAGTCAAGTTCTCTCAATCAAGACGGGCTGATAATATAATTTTAAATGACCTTACCGAAAATACTTTGCCAAAAAAGAATATAAAAAATATCTTAGAGGAGAACAACTAATTAGGACCCTGATATTATAATTTTGAGTTACCTTTTGGTCCGGTGCCCTGTGCAAAGAGCGCGACGGGCTGATAATAAAATTTGGAAATACCTTTGGTCCGGTGCCCATTGGTAGGAGCGCGACGGGCTGATAATATAATTTTAAGTTTCCTTTTGGTCCGGCGCCCTGTGGAAAGAGCGCGACGGGCTAATAATAAAATTTGGATAACCTTTTGGTCTGGTTCCTATTGGTAGAAGCGCGACAGCATTATTTAAAAACTATAATGGCCGAAAACTGAAAAATAATTATTTTTTTCCCCACATTTTTCCTATTTTCCCATTAAAACACATTTAGAAAAAAATTATTCTTGGCATAATATCCCACCTAAAGAAAGCCTAATTGGTGGCGGAAAAAACAAGATATAGTTCATTTCATTGCGATAAGTAATGATAAAGTTATAGACGAATGAATGGAAGGAGCGCGGAAAGGTGAAAATTGCTCTGGTGCTCAGGGGGTAAAACCCCTCAGTGGTGAAGTGGTTAAATTGCCTTACCCAAAGTACCAAAAAAGAATATAAAAAATATCTTAGAGGAGAACAACTAATTAGGACCCTTAATCACTAAGCACGTTTCAATCTAAAAATCTATTCGTTTCCGTTTTGCCATTAGCGACAGCTTTGTGATGAACATGTAAAACGCAGTTCTGGGTCTTTGCTAGTACGATTGGTATTTTCTGGAATGGCAATTGTCGGCCTGCATTTCCTTTGTTTTGTTTGCACTTTTATGCTTTTTACCTTTTTGGTGAGGATTTGTATGGCTGTAGGGGAGGAGGAGGCCATAAGTAGAATTTAGGGGTATATTTAAATTATTTTAAATATGCCCCTGAGTTCTACTCTTCAGTTTGCAGCAATTTGCAATCACCAATCAAGTTCTCTCAATCAAGACGGGCTGATAATATAATTTTAAATTGCCCTACCGAAAGTACTTTACCAAAAAAGAATATAAAAATATCTTAGTGGAGAAACACTAATTAGGACCCTGATATAATTTTGAGTTACCTTGTGGTCCGGCGCCATGTGGAAAAAGCACGACAGGTTGATAATAAAATTTGGAAATACCTTGAAATACCTTTTGGCCCGGCGCCCTTTGGTAGGAGCGCCACGGGCTGATAATATAATTTTGAGTTACCTCTTGGTCCAGCACCCTGTGGTAGGAGCGCGACGGGCTGAAAATTTTATTTTAAATAACTTTTTGGTTCAGCGCCCCATGGAAACAGAGCAACAGGCTAATAAAAAATTTGGAGTTACCTTTTGGTCCGGTGCCCATTGGTAGGAGTGCGACAGCCTGATAATATCATTTTAGGTTACCTTTTCGTCCGGCACCCTGTGGAAAGAGCGCGACGGGCTATTAATAAAATTTGGAATTGCCTTTTGGTCCGGTGCCCATTGGTAGGAGTGCGACGGCCTGATAATATAATTTAAAGTTACCTTTTGGTCCGGCGCCCTGTGGAAAGAGCGCAACAGGCTGATAATAAAATTTGGAGTTACCATTTGGTCTGGTTCCTATTGGTAGAAGCACGACAGTATGATAATATAATTTTAAGTTACCTTTTGGTCCGGCATCCTGTGGCGAGATTAAGACGGAATGATAATACAGTGCTGCCTAATATGTTGGAGCTTTATAAATACAATAAGTAGAATTTAGGGGTATATTTAAATTATTTTAAATATGCCCCTGAGTTCTACTCTTCAGTTTGCAGCAATTTGCAATCACCAATCAAGTTCTCTCAATCAAGACGGGCTGATAATATAATTTTAAATGACCTTACCGAAAGTACTTTGCCAAAAAAAGAATATAAAAAATATCTTAGAGGAGAAAACTAATTATGACCCTGATATTATAATTTTGAGTTACCTTTTGGTCCGGTGCCCTGTGCAAAGAGCGCGACGGGCTGATAATAAAATTTGGAGTTACCTTTTGGTCTGGTGCCTATTGGTAGAAGTGCGACTGCATGATAATATAAATTTAAGTTACCTTTTGGTCCTGCATCCTGTGGCAAAATCAAGACGGGATAATAATATAATTTCAAATTGCCTTACCCAAAGTACTTTGCCAAAAAATAATATAAAAAATATCTTAGAGGAGAACAACTAGTTAGGACCCTGATATTATAATTTTGAGTTACCTCTTAGCCTGGCGCCCTGTGGTAGGAGCGCGACGGGCTGAAAAATGTAATTTTGAGTGACTTTTTGGTCCAGCGCCCCATGGAAACAGAGCGACTGGCTAATAAAAAATGTGAAGTTACCTTTTGCTCCGGTGCCCATTGGTATGAGTGCGACGGCCTGATAATATAATTTTAAGTTACCTTTAGGTCCAGCGCCCTGTGGCAAGATTAAGACGGAATGATAATACAGCGCTGCGTAATATGTTGGCGCTTTATAAATACAATAAATAAATAAATAAAATAAAATAATAAAAAATATAATTTTAAATTGCCTTACCCAAAGTACTTTGCCAAAAAAGAATATAAAAAGTATCTTAGAGGAGAACAACTAATTAGGACCCTGATATTATAATTTTGAGTTACCTTTTCGTCCGGCGCCCTGTGCTAAGAGCGCGACTGGCTGGTAATAAAATTTGGAAATACCTTTTGGTCCGGCGCCCTTTGGTAGGCGCGTGACGGGCTGATAATATAATTTTGAGTTACCTCTTGGTCCGGCGCCCTGTGGTAGGAGCGCGACGGGCTGAAAATGTAATTTTGAGAATGTAATTTTGAGTGACTTTTTGGTCCAGCGCCCCATGAGCGACGGGCTAATAAAAAATTTGGAGTTACCTTTTGGTCCGGTGCCCATTGGTAGGAGTGCAACGGCCTGATAATATAATTTTAAGTTACCTTTTGGACCGGCGCACTGTGGAAAGAGCGCGACGAGCTAATAATAAAATTTGGATTAACCTTTTGGTCTGGTTCCTATTGGTAGAAGCGCGACAGCCTGATAATATAAATTTAAGTTACCTTTTGGTCCGGAATCCTGTGGCAGGATTAAGACGGAATGATAATACAGCGCTGCGTAATATGTTGGCGCTTTATAAATACAATAAATAAATAAATAAAATAAAATAATAAATAATATAATTTTAAATTGCCTTACCCAAAGTACTGTGCCAAAAAAGAATATAGAAAATATCTTAGAGGAGAAAAACTAATTAGGACCCTTATTCACTAAGCACGTTTCGATCTAAAAATCAATTCGTTTCCGTTTTGCCATTAGCAACAGCTTTGTGATGAACATGTAAATCGCAGTTCTTGGTCTTTGCGAATACGATTGGTATTTTCTGGAATGGCAATTGTCGGCCTGCATTTCCTTTGTTTTGTTTGCACTTTTATGCTTTTTACCTTTTCGGTGAGGATTGGTATGGCTGTAGGGGAGGAGGAGGCCATAAGTAGAATTTAGGGGTATATTTAAATTATTTTAAATATGCCCCTGAGCTCTACTCTTCAGTTTGCAGCAATTTGCAATCACCAATCAAGTTCTCTCAATCAAGACGGGCTGATAATATAATTTTAAATGACCTTACCGCAAGTACTTTGCCAAAAAATAATTTAAAAAATATCTTAGAGGAAAAAAAACGAATTAGGACCCTGATATTATAATTTTGAGTTACCTTTTGGTCCGGCGCCCTGTGCAAAGAGCGCGACGGGCTGATAATAAAATTTGGAAATACCTTTTGGTCCGGCGCCCTTTGGTAGGAGCTTCACGGGCTGATATTATAATTTTAAGTTACCTTTTGGTCCGGCGCCCTGTGGAAAGAGCGCGACGGGCTGATAATAAAATTTGGAGTTACCTTTTGGTCCGGTGCCTATTGGAAGAAGCGCGACAGCATGATAGTATAAATTTAAGTTACCTTTTGGTCCTGCATCCTGTGGCAAGATCAAGACGGGATGATAATATAATTTTAAATTGCCTTATCCAAAGTACTTTGCCAAAAAAGAATATAAAAAATATCTTAGAGTAGAACAACTAATTAGGACCCTGATATTATAATTTTGAGTTCCCTTTTGGTCCGGCGCCCTGTGGAAAAAGCACGACGGGCTGATAATAAAATTTGGAAATACCTTTTGGTCCGGCGCCCTTTGGCAGGCGCGTGATGGGCTGATAATAATTTTGAGTTACCTCTTGGTCCGGCGCCCTGTGGTAGGAGCGCGACAGGCTGAAAAATGTAATTTTGAGTGACTTTTTGGTCCAGCGCCCCATGAGCGACGGGCTAATAAAAAATTTGGCGTTACCTTTTGGTCCGGTGCCCATTGGTAGGAGCGTGACAGGCTGATAATATAATTTTAAGTTACCTTTTGGTCCGGCACCCTGTGGAAAGAGCGCGACGGGCTAATAATACAATTTGGATTAACATTTTGGTCTGGTTCCTATTGGTAGAAGCACGACAGCCTGATAATATAATTTTAAGTTACCTTTTGGTCCGGCATCCTGTGGCAAGATTACGACGGAATGATAATACAGCACTGCGTAATATGTTGGCGCTTTATAAATACAATAAAAAAATAAAATAAAAAATATAATTTTAAATTGCCTTACCCAAAGTACTGTGCCAAAAAAGAATATAAAAAATATATTAGAGGAGAACAACTAATTAGGACCCTTATTCACTAAGCACGTTTCGATCTAAAAATCAATTCGTTTCCATTTTGCCATTAGCAACAGCTTTGTGATGAACATGTAAATCGCATTTCTTGGTCTTTGCTAATACGATTGGTATTTTCTGGAATGGCAATTGTCGGCCTGCATTTCCTTTGTTTTGTTTGCACTTTTATGTTTTTTACCTTTTTGGTGAGGATTGGTATGGCTGTAGGGGAGGAGGAGGCCATAAGTAGAATTTAGGGGCATATTTAAATTTTAAATATGCCCCTGAATTCTACTCTTCAGTTTGCAGCAATTTGCAATCACCAATCAAGTTTTCTCAATCAAGATGGGCTGGTAATATAATTTTAAATGACCTTACCGCAAGTACTTTGCCAAAAAAGAATTAAAAAAATATCTTCGAGGAGACCAATTAATTAGGACCCTTATTCACTAAGCACGTTTCGATCTAAAAATCAATTCGTTTCCGTTTTGCCACTATCAACAGCTTTGTGATGAACATGTAAATCGTAGTTCTTGGTCTTTGCTAATACGATTGGTATTTTCTGAAATGGCAATTGTCGGCCTGCACTTCCTTTGTTTTGTTTGCACTTTTTTGCTTTTTAACTTTTTGGTGAGGATCGGTATGGCTGTAGGGGAGGAGGAGGCCATAAGTAGAATTTAGGGGTATATTTAAATTATTTTAAATATGCCCCTGAGCTCTACTCTTCAGTTTGCAGCAATTTGCAATCACCAATCAAGTTCTCTCAATCAAGATGGGCTGATAATATAATTTTAAATGACCTTACCGAAAGCACTTTGCCAAAAAAGAATTTAAAAAATATCTTAGAGGAAAAAAAACGATTTAGGACCCTGATATTATAATTTTGAGTTACCTTTTGGTCCGGCGCCCTGTGCAAAGAGCGCGACGGGCTAATAATAAAATATGGAAATACCTTTTGTTCCGGCGCCCTTTGGTAGGAGCTTCACGGGCTGATATTATAATTTTAAGTTACCTTTTGGTCCGGCGCCCTGTGGAAAGAGCGCGACGGGCTGATAATAAAATTTGGAGTTATCTTTTAGTCCGGTGCCTATTGGTAGAAGCGCGACAGCATGATAATATAAATTTAAGTTACCTTTTAGTCCTGCATCCTGTGGCAAGATCAAGACGGGATGATAATATATTTTTAAATTGCCTTACCCAAAGTACTTTGCCAAAAAAGAATATAAAAAATATCTTAGAGGAGAACAACTAATTAGGACGCTGATATTATAATTTTGAGTTACCTTTTGGTCCGGCGCCCTGTGGAAAAAGCACGATGGGCTGATAATAAAATTTGGAAAAACCTTTTGGTCCGGCGCCCTTTGGTAGGTGCGCGACGGGCTGATAATAATTTTGAGTTACCTCTTGGTCCGGCGCCCTGTGGTAGGCGCGCGACGGGCTGATAATATAATTTTGAGTTACCTCTTGGTCCGGCGCCCTGTGGTAGGAGCGCGACGGGCTGAAAAATGTAATTTTGAGTGACTTTTTGGTCCAGCGCCCCATGAGCGACGGGCTAATAAAAAATTTGGAGTTACCTTTTGGTCCGGTGCCCATTGGTAGGAGCGCGACAGGCTGGTAATATAATTTTAAGTTACCTTTTGGTCCGGCGCCCTGTGGAAAGAGCGCGACGGGCTAATAATAAAATTTGGATTAACCTTTTGGTCTGGTTCCTATTGGTTGAAGCACGACAGCCTGATAATATAATTTTAAGTTACCTTTTGGTCCGGCATCCTGTGGCAAGATTAAGACGGAATGATAATACAGCATTGCGTAATATGTTGGCGCTTTATAAATACAAAAAATAAATATAATAAATATTAAAAAATATAATTTTAAATTGCCTTACCCAAAGTACTGTGCCAAAAAAGAATATAAAAAATATCTTAGAGGAGAACAACTAATTAGGACCCTTATTCACTAAGCACGTTTCGATCTAAAAATCAATTCGTTTCCGTTTTGCCATTAGCAACAGCTTTGTGATGAACATGTAAATCGCAGTTCTTGGTCTTTGCTAATACGATTGGTATTTTCTGGAATGGCAATTGTTGGCCTGCATTTCCTTTGTTTTGTTTGCACTTTTATGCTTTTTACCTTTTTGGTGAGGATTGGTATGGCTGTAGGGGAGGAGGAGGCCATAAGTAGAATTTAGGGGTATATTTAAATTTTAAATATGCCCCTGAATTCTACTCTTCAGTTTGCAGCAATTTACAATCACCAATCAAGTTTTCTCAATCAAGACGGGCTGATAATATAATTTTAAATGACCTTACCGCAAGTACTTTGCCAAAAAAGAATAAAAAAAATATCTTCGAGAAGAACAACTAATTAGGACCCTTATTCACTAAGCACGTTTCGATCTAAAAATCAATTCGTTTCCGTTTTGCCATTAGCAACAGCTTTGTGATGAACATGTAAATCGCAGTTCTTGGTCTTTGCTAATACGATTGGTATTTTCTGAAATGGCAATTGTCGGCCTGCACTTCCTTTGTTTTGTTTGCACTTTTATGCTTTTTACCTTTTTGGTGAGGATCGGTATGGCTGTAGGGGAGGAGGAGGCCATAAGTAGAATTTAGGGGGAATATTTAAATTATTTTAAATATGCCCCTGAGCTCTACTCTACAGTTTGCAGCAATTTGGAATCACCAATCAAGTTCTCTCAATCAAGATGGGCTGATAATATAATTTTAAATGACCTTATCGAAAGTACTTTGCCAAAAAAGAATTTAAAAAATATCTTAGAGGAAAAAAAATGAATTAGGACCCTCATATTATAATTCTGAGTTACCTTTTGGTCCGGCGCCCTGTTCAAAGAGCGCGACGGGCTGATAATAAAATTTGGAAATACCTTTTGGTCCGGCGCCCTTTGGTAGGAGCTTCACGGGCTGATATTATAATTTTAAGTTACCTTTTGGTCCGGCGCCCTGTGGAAAGAGCGCGACGGGCTGATAATAAAATTTGGAGTTACCTTTTGGTCCGGTGCCTATTGGTAGAAGCGCGACAGCATGATAATATAAATGTAGGTTACTTTTTGGTCCTGCATCCTGTGGCAAGATTAAGACGGGATAATAATATAATTTTAAATTGCCTTACCCAAAGTACCTTGCCAAAAAAGAATATAAAAAATATCTTAGAGGAGAACAACTAATTACGACCCTGATATTATAATTTTGAGTTACCTTTTGGTCCGGCGCCCTGTGGAAAGAGCACCATGGGCTGATAATAAAATTTGGAAATACCGTTTGGTCCGGCGCCCTTTGGTAGGCGCACGACGGGCTGATAATATAATTTTGAGTTACCTCCTGGTCCGGCGCCATGTGGAAAGAGCACGACGGGCTGATAATAAAATTTGGAGTTACCTTTTGGTCTGGTGCCTATTGGTAGAAGCGCGACAGCATGATAATATAAATTTAAGTTACCTTTTGGTCCTGCATCCTGTGGCAAGATTAAGACGGGATGATAATATAATTTTAAATTGCCTTACCCAAAGTACTTTGCCAAAAAAGAATATAAAAAATATCTTAGAGGAGAACAACTAATTAGGACCCTGATATTATAATTTTGAGTTACCTTTTGGTCCGGCGCCCTGTGGAAAAAGCACGATGGGCTGATAATAAAATTTGGAAATACCTTTTGGTCCGGCGCCCTTTGGTAGGTGCGCGACTGGCTGATAATATAATTTTGAGTTACCTCTTGGTCCGGCGCCCTGTGGTAGGAGCGCGACGGGCTGAAAATGTAATTTTGAGTGACTTTTTGGTCCAGCGCCCCATGAGCGACGGGCTAATAAAAAATTTGGAGTTACCTTTTGGTCCGGTGCCCATTGGTAGGAGCGCGACGGGCTGATAATATAATTTTAAGTTTCCTTTTGGTCCGGCGCCCTGTGGAAAGAGCGCGACGGGCTAATAATAAAATTTGGATTAACCTTTTGGTCTGGTTCCTATTGGTAGAAGCGCGACAGCCTGATAATATAATTTTAAGTTACCTTTTGGTCCGGCATCCTGTGGCAGGATTAAGACGGAATGATAATACAGCACTGCGTAATATGTTGGCACTTTATAAATACAATAAATCAATAAATAAAATAAAATAAAATAATAACAAATTTAATTTTAAATGACCTTACCGCAAGTACTTTGCCAAAAAAGAATAAAAAAAATATCTTCGAGGAGACCAACTAATTAGGACCCTGATATTATAATTTTGAGTTACCTTTTGGTCCGGCGCCCTGTGGAAAAAGCACGATGGGCTGATAATAAAATTTGGAAATACCTTTTGGTCCGGCGCCCTTTGGTAGGTGCGCGACTGGCTGATAATATAATTTTGAGTTACCTCTTGGTCCGGCGCCCTGTGGTAGGAACGCGACGGGCTGAAAATGTAATTTTGAGTGACTTTTTGGTCCAGCGCCCCATGAGCGACGGGCTAATAAAAAATTTGGAGTTACCTTTTGGTCCGGTGCCCATTGGTAGGAGCGCGACGGGCTGATAATATAATTTTAAGTTTCCTTTTGGTCCGGCGCCCTGTGGAAAGAGCGCGACGGGCTAATAATAAAATTTGGATTAACCTTTTGGTCTGGTTCCTATTGGTAGAAGCGCGACAGCCTGATAATATAATTTTAAGTTACCTTTTGGTCCGGCATCCTGTGGCAGGATTAAGACGGAATGATAATAAGGCACTGCGTAATATGTTGGCACTTTATAAATACAATAAATAAATAAATAAAATAAAATAATAAAAAATTTAATTTTAAATGACCTTACCGCAAGTACTTTGCCAAAAAAGAATAAAAAAATATCTTCGAGGAGACCAACTAATTAGGACCCTTATTCACTAAGCACGTTTCGATCTAAAAATCAATTCGTTTCCGTTTTGCCATTATCAACAGCTTTGTGATGAACATGTAAATCGCAGTTCTTGGTCTTTGCTAATACGATTGGTATTTTCTGAAATGGCAATTGTCGGCCTGCACTTCCTTTGTTTTGTTTGCACTTTTATGCTTTTTACCTTTTTGGTGAGGATCGGTATGGCTGTAGGGGAGGAGGAGGCCATAAGTAGAATTTAGGGGTATATTTAAATTATTTTAAATATGCCCCTGAGCTCTACTCTTCAGTTTGCAGCAATTTGCAATCACCAATCAAGTTCTCTCAATCAAGATGGGCTGATAATATAATTTTAAATGACTTTACCGAAAGCACTTTGCCAAAAAAGAATTTATAAAATATCTTAGAGGAAAAAAAACGAATTAGGACCCTGATATTATAATTTTGAGTTACCTTTTGGTCCGGCGCCCTGTGCAAAGAGCGTGACGGGCTGATAATAAAATTTGGAAATACCTTTTGGTGCGGCGCCCTTTGGTAGGAGCTTCACGGGCTGATATTATAATTTTAGGTTACCTTTTGGTCCGGCGCCCTGTGGAAAGAGCGCGACGGGCTGATAATAAAATGTGGAGTTACCTTTTGGTCCGGTGCCCATTGGTAGGAGCGCGACAGCATGATAGTATAAATTTAAGTTACCTTTTGGTCCTGCATCCTGTGGCAGAATCAAGACGGGATGAGAATATAATTTTAAATTGCCTTACCCAAAGTACTTTGCCAAAAAAGAATATAAAAAATATCTTAGAGGAGAACAACTAATTAGGACTCTGATATTATAATTTTGAGTTACCTTTTGGTCTGGCGCCCTGTGGAAAAAGCACAACGGGCTGATAATAACATTTGGAAATACCTTTTGGTCCGACGCCCTTTGGTAGGCGCGTGACGGGCTGATAATATAATTTTGAGTTACCTCTTGGTCCGGCGCCCTGTGGTAGGAGCGCGATGGGCTGAAAGTGTAATTTTGAGTGACTTTTTGGTCCAGCGCCCCATGGAAACAGAGCGACGGGCTAATAAAAAATTTGGAGTTACCTTTTGGTCCGGTGCCCATTGGTAGGAGTGCGACGGCCTGATAATATAATTTTAAGTTACCTTTTGGTCCGGCGCCCTGTGGAAAGAGCGCGACGGGCTAATAATAAAATTTGGAGTTACCTTTTGGTCTGGTTCCTATTGGTAGAAGCGCGACAGCCTGATAATATAATTTTTAATTACCTTTTGGTCCGGCATCCTGTGGCAAGATTAAGACGGAATGATAATACAGCGCTGCGTAATATGTTGGCGCTTTATAAATACAATAAATAAATAAAATAAAATAATAAATAATATAATTTTAAATTGCCTTACCCAAAGTACTGTGCCAAAAAAGAATATAAAAAATATCTTAGAGGAGAAAAACTAATTAGGACCCTTATTCACTAAGCACGTTTCGATCTAAAAATCAATTCGTTTCCGTTTTGCACATCGCAGTTCTTGGTCTTTGCTAATACGATTGGTATTTTCTGGAATGGCAATTGTCGGCCTGCATTTCCTTTGTTTTGTTTGCACTTTTATGCTTTTTACCTTTTTGGTGAGGATTGGTATGGCTGTAGGGGAGGAGGAGGCCATAAGTAGAATTTAGGGGTATATTTAAATTTTAAATATGCCCCTGAATTCTACTCTTCAGTTTGCAGCAATTTGCAATCACCAATCAAGTTTTCTGAATCAAGATGGGCTGATAATATAATTTTAAATGACCTTACTGCAAGTACTTTGCCAAGAAAGAATAAAAAAAATACCTTCGAGGAGACTAACTAATTAGGACCCTTATTCATTATCAGTTTGCAGCAATTTGCAATCACCAGTCAAGTTCTCTCAATCAAGACGGGCTGATAATATAATTTTAAATGACCTTACCGAAAATACTTTGCCAAAAAAGAATATAAAAAATATCTTAGAGGAGAACAACTAATTAGGACCCTGATATTATAATTTTGAGTTACCTTTTGGTCCGGTGCCCTGTGCAAAGAGCGCGACGGGCTTATAATAAAATTTGGAAATACCTTTGGTCCGGTGCCCATTGGTAGGAGCGCGACGGGCTGATAATATAATTTTAAGTTTCCTTTTGGTCCGGCGCCCTGTGGAAAGAGCGCGACGGGCTAATAATAAAATTTGGATAACCTTTTGGTCTGGTTCCTATTGGTAGAAGCGCGACAGCATTATTTAAAAACTATAATGGCCGAAAACTGAAAAATAATTATTTTTTTCCCCACATTTTTCCTATTTTCCCATTAAAACACATTTAGAAAAAAATAATTCTTGGCATAATATCCCACCTAAAGAAAGCCTAATTGGTGGCGGAAAAAACAAGATATAGTTCATTTCATTGCGATAAGTAATGATAAAGTTATAGACGAATGAATGGAAGGAGCGCGGAAAGGTGAAAATTGCTCTGGTGCTCAGGGGGTAAAACCCCTCAGTGGTGAAGTGGTTAAATTGCCTTACCCAAAGTACCAAAAAAGAATATAAAAAATATCTTAGAGGAGAACAACTAATTAGGACCCTTAATCACTAAGCACGTTTCAATCTAAAAATCTATTCGTTTCCGTTTTGCCATTAGCGACAGCTTTGTGATGAACATGTAAAACGCAGTTCTGGGTCTTTGCTAGTACGATTGGTATTTTCTGGAATGGCAATTGTCGGCCTGCATTTCCTTTGTTTTGTTTGCACTTTTATGCTTTTTACCTTTTTGGTGAGGATTTGTATGGCTGTAGGGGAGGAGGAGGCCATAAGTAGAATTTAGGGGTATATTTAAATTTTAAATATGCCCCTGAGTTCTGCTCTTCAGTTTGCAGCAATTTGCAATCACCAATCAAGTTCTCTCAATCAAGACGGGCTGATAATATAATTTTAAATTGCCCTACCGAAAGTACTTTACCAAAAAAGAATATAAAAATATCTTAGTGGAGAAACACTAATTAGGACCCTGATATAATTTTGAGTTACCTTGTGGTCCGGCGCCATGTGGAAAAAGCACGACAGGTTGACAATAAAATTTGGAAATACCTTGAAATACCTTTTGGCCCGGCGCCCTTTGGTAGGAGCGCCACGGGCTGATAATATAATTTTGAGTTACCTCTTGGTCCAGCACCCTGTGGTAGGAGCGCGACGGGCTGAACATTTTATTTTAAATAACTTTTTGGTTCAGCGCCCCATGGAAACAGAGCAACAGGCTATTAAAAAATTTGGAGTTACCTTTTGGTCCGGTGCCCATTGGTAGGAGTGCGACAGCCTGATAATATCATTTTAGGTTACCTTTTCGTCCGGCACCCTGTGGAAAGAGCGCGACGGGCTATTAATAAAATTTGGAATTGCCTTTTGGTCCGGTGCCCATTGGTAGGAGTGCGACGGCCTGATAATATAATTTAAAGTTACCTTTTGGTCCGGCGCCCTGTGGAAAGAGCGCAACAGGCTGATAATAAAATTTGGAGTTACCATTTGGTCTGGTTCCTATTGGTAGAAGCACGACAGTATGATAATATAATTTTAAGTTACCTTTTGGTCCGGCATCCTGTGGCGAGATGAAGACGGAATGATAATACAGTGCTGCCTAATATGTTGGCGCTTTATAAATACAATAAGTAGAATTTAGGGGTATATTTAAATTATTTTAAATATGCCCCTGAGTTCTACTCTTCAGTTTGCAGCAATTTGCAATCACCAATCAAGTTCTCTCAATCAAGACGGGCTGATAATATAATTTTAAATGACCTTACCGAAAGTACTTTGCCAAAAAAAGAATATAAAAAATATCTTAGAGGAGAAAACTAATTATGACCCTGATATTATAATTTTGAGTTACCTTTTGGTCCGGTGCCCTGTGCAAAGAGCGCGACGGGCTGATAATAAAATTTGGAGTTACCTTTTGGTCTGGTGCCTATTGGTAGAAGTGCGACTGCATGATAATATAAATTTAAGTTACCTTTTGGTCCTGCATCCTGTGGCAAAATCAAGACGGGATAATAATATAATTTCAAATTGCCTTACCCAAAGTACTTTGCCAAAAAATAATATAAAAAATATCTTAGAGGAGAACAACTAGTTAGGACCCTGATATTATAATTTTGAGTTACCTCTTAACCTGGCGCCCTGTGGTAGGAGCGCGACGGGCTGAAAAATGTAATTTTGAGTGACTTTTTGGTCCAGCGCCCCATGGAAACAGAGCGACTGGCTAATAAAAAATGTGAAGTTACCTTTTGCTCCGGTGCCCATTGGTATGAGTGCGACGGCCTGATAATATAATTTTAAGTTACCTTTAGGTCCAGCGCCCTGTGGCAAGATTAAGACGGAATGATAATACAGCGCTGCGTAATATGTTGGCGCTTTATAAATACAATAAATAAATAAATAAAATAAAATAATAAAAAATATAATTTTAAATTGCCTTACCCAAAGTACTTTGCCAAAAAAGAATATAAAAAGTATCTTAGAGGAGAACAACTAATTAGGACCCTGATATTATAATTTTGAGTTACCTTTTCGTCCGGCGCCCTGTGCTAAGAGCGCGACTGGCTGGTAATCGAATTTGGAAATACCTTTTGGTCCGGCGCCCTTTGGTAGGCGCGTGACGGGCTGATAATATAATTTTGAGTTACCTCTTGGTCCGGCGCCCTGTGGTAGGAGCGCGACGGGCTGAAAATGTAATTTTGAGAATGTAATTTTGAGTGACTTTTTGGTCCAGCGCCCCATGAGCGACGGGCTAATAAAAAATTTGGAGTTACCTTTTGGTCCGGTGCCCATTGGTAGGAGTGCAACGGCCTGATAATATAATTTTAAGTTACCTTTTGGACCGGCGCACTGTGGAAAGAGCGCGACGAGCTAATAATAAAATTTGGATTAACCTTTTGGTCTGGTTCCTATTGGTAGAAGCGCGACAGCCTGATAATATAAATTTAAGTTACCTTTTGGTCCGGAATCCTGTGGCAGGATTAAGACGGAATGATAATACAGCGCTGCGTAATATGTTGGCGCTTTATAAATAAATAATAAAATAAATAAAATAAATAAATAAATAAAATAAAATAATAAATAATATAATTTTAAATTGCCTTACCCAAAGTACTGTGCCAAAAAAGAATATAGAAAATATCTTAGAGGAGAAAAACTAATTAGGACCCTTATTCACTAAGCACGTTTCGATCTAAAAATCAATTCGTTTCCGTTTTGCCATTAGCAACAGCTTTGTGATGAACATGTAAATCGCAGTTCTTGGTCTTTGCGAATACGATTGGTATTTTCTGGAATGGCAATTGTCGGCCTGCATTTCCTTTGTTTTGTTTGCACTTTTATGCTTTTTACCTTTTCGGTGAGGATTGGTATGGCTGTAGGGGAGGAGGAGGCCATAAGTAGAATTTAGGGGTATATTTAAATTATTTTAAATATGCCCCTGAGCTCTACTCTTCAGTTTGCAGCAATTTGCAATCACCAATCAAGTTCTCTCAATCAAGACGGGCTGATAATATAATTTTAAATGACCTTACCGCAAGTACTTTGCCAAAAAAGAATTTAAAAAATATCTTAGAGGAAAAAAAACGAATTAGGACCCTGATATTATAATTTTGAGTTACCTTTTGGTCCGGCGCCCTGTGCAAAGAGCGCGACGGGCTGATAATAAAATTTGGAAATACCTTTTGGTCCGGCGCCCTTTGGTAGGAGCTTCACGGGCTGATATTATAATTTTAAGTTACCTTTTGGTCCGGCGCCCTGTGGAAAGAGCGCGACGGGCTGATAATAAAATTTGGAGTTACCTTTTGGTCCGGTGCCTATTGGAAGAAGCGCGACAGCATGATAGTATAAATTTAAGTTACCTTTTGGTCCTGCATCCTGTGGCAAGATCAAGACGGGATGATAATATAATTTTAAATTGCCTTATCCAAAGTACTTTGCCAAAAAAGAATATAAAAAATATCTTAGAGTAGAACAACTAATTAGGACCCTGATATTATAATTTTGAGTTCCCTTTTGGTCCGGCGCCCTGTGGAAAAAGCACGACGGGCTGATAATAAAATTTGGAAATACCTTTTGGTCCGGCGCCCTTTGGCAGGCGCGTGATGGGCTGATAATAATTTTGAGTTACCTCTTGGTCCGGCGCCCTGTGGTAGGAGCGCGACAGGCTGAAAAATGTAATTTTGAGTGACTTTTTGGTCCAGCGCCCCATGAGCGACGGGCTAATAAAAAATTTGGCGTTACCTTTTGGTCCGGTGCCCATTGGTAGGAGCGCGACAGGCTGATAATATAATTTTAAGTTACCTTTTGGTCCGGCACCCTGTGGAAAGAGCGCGACGGGCTAATAATACAATTTGGATTAACATTTTGGTCTAGTTCCTATTGGTAGAAGCACGACAGCCTGATAATATAATTTTAAGTTACCTTTTGGTCCGGCATCCTGTGGCAAGATTACGACGGAATGATAATACAGCACTGCGTAATATGTTGGCGCTTTATAAATACAATAAAAAAATAAAATAAAAAATATAATTTTAAATTGCCTTACCCAAAGTACTGTGCCAAAAAAGAATATAAAAAATATATTAGAGGAGAACAACTAATTAGGACCCTTATTCACTAAGCACGTTTCGATCTAAAAATCAATTCGTTTCCATTTTGCCATTAGCAACAGCTTTGTGATGAACATGTAAATCGCAGTTCTTGGTCTTTGCTAATACGATTGGTATTTTCTGGAATGGCAATTGTCGGCCTGCATTTCCTTTGTTTTGTTTGCACTTTTATGTTTTTTACCTTTTTGGTGAGGATTGGTATGGCTGTAGGGGAGGAGGAGGCCATAAGTAGAATTTAGGGGCATATTTAAATTTTAAATATGCCCCTGAATTCTACTCTTCAGTTTGCAGCAATTTGCAATCACCAATCAAGTTTTCTCAATCAAGATGGGCTGGTAATATAATTTTAAATGACCTTACCGCAAGTACTTTGCCAAAAAAGAATTAAAAAAATATCTTCGAGGAGACCAATTAATTAGGACCCTTATTCACTAAGCACGTTTCGACCTAAAAATCAATTCGTTTCCGTTTTGCCACTATCAACAGCTTTGTGATGAACATGTAAATCGTAGTTCTTGGTCTTTGCTAATACGATTGGTATTTTCTGAAATGGCAATTGTCGGCCTGCACTTCCTTTGTTTTGTTTGCACTTTTTTTCTTTTTAACTTTTTGGTGAGGATCGGTATGGCTGTAGGGGAGGAGGAGGCCATAAGTAGAATTTAGGGGTATATTTAAATTATTTTAAATATGCCCCTGAGCTCTACTCTTCAGTTTGCAGCAATTTGCAATCACCAATCAAGTTCTCTCAATCAAGATGGGCTGATAATATAATTTTAAATGACCTTACCGAAAGCACTTTGCCAAAAAAGAATTTAAAAAATATCTTAGAGGAAAAAAAACGATTTAGGACCCTGATATTATAATTTTGAGTTACCTTTTGGTCCGGCGCCCTGTGCAAAGAGCGCGACGGGCTAATAATAAAATATGGAAATACCTTTTGTTCCGGCGCCCTTTGGTAGGAGCTTCACGGGCTGATATTATAATTTTAAGTTACCTTTTGGTCCGGCGCCCTGTGGAAAGAGCGCGACGGGCTGATAATAAAATTTGGAGTTATCTTTTGGTCCGGTGCCTATTGGTAGAAGCGCGACAGCATGATAATATAAATTTAAGTTACCTTTTAGTCCTGCATCCTGTGGCAAGATCAAGACGGGATGATAATATATTTTTAAATTGCCTTACCCAAAGTACTTTGCCAAAAAAGAATATAAAAAATATCTTAGAGGAGAACAACTAATTAGGACGCTGATATTATAATTTTGAGTTACCTTTTGGTCCGGCGCCCTGTGGAAAAAGCACGATGGGCTGATAATAAAATTTGGAAAAACCTTTTGGTCCGGCGCCCTTTGGTAGGTGCGCGACGGGCTGATAATAATTTTGAGTTACCTCTTGGTCCGGCGCCCTGTGGTAGGCGCGCGACGGGCTGATAATATAATTTTGAGTTACCTCTTGGTCCGGCGCCCTGTGGTAGGAGCGCGACGGGCTGAAAAATGTAATTTTGAGAGACTTTTTGGTCCAGCGCCCCATGAGCGACGGGCTAATAAAAAATTTGGAGTTACCTTTTGGTCCGGTGCCCATTGGTAGGAGCGCGACAGGCTGGTAATATAATTTTAAGTTACCTTTTGGTCCGGCGCCCTGTGGAAAGAGCGCGACGGGCTAATAATAAAATTTGGATTAACCTTTTGGTCTGGTTCCTATTGGTTGAAGCACGACAGCCTGATAATATAATTTTAAGTTACCTTTTGGTCCGGCATCCTGTGGCAAGATTAAGACGGAATGATAATACAGCATTGCGTAATATGTTGGCGCTTTATAAATACAATAAATAAATAAAATAAATATTAAAAAATATAATTTTAAATTGCCTTACCCAAAGTACTGTGCCAAAAAAGAATATATATAAAATATCTTAGAGGAGAACAACTAATTAGGACCCTTATTCACTAAGCACGTTTCGATCTAAAAATCAATTCGTTTCCGTTTTGCCATTAGCAACAGCTTTGTGATGAACATGTAAATCGCAGTTCTTGGTCTTTGCTAATACGATTGGTATTTTCTGGAATGGCAATTGTTGGCCTGCATTTCCTTTGTTTTGTTTGCACTTTTATGCTTTTTACCTTTTTGGTGAGGATTGGTATGGCTGTAGGGGAGGAGGAGGCCATAAGTAGAATTTAGGGGTATATTTAAATTTTAAATATGCCCCTGAATTCTACTCTTCAGTTTGCAGCAATTTACAATCACCAATCAAGTTTTCTCAATCAAGACGGGCTGATAATATAATTTTAAATGACCTTACCGCAAGTACTTTGCCAAAAAAGAATAAAAAAAATATCTTCGAGGAGAACAACTAATTAGGACCCTTATTCACTAAGCACGTTTCGATCTAAAAATCAATTCGTTTCCGTTTTGCCATTAGCAACAGCTTTGTGATGAACATGTAAATCGCAGTTCTTGGTCTTTGCTAATACGATTGGTATTTTCTGAAATGGCAATTGTCGGCCTGCACTTCCTTTGTTTTGTTTGCACTTTTATGCTTTTTACCTTTTTGGTGAGGATCGGTATGGCTGTAGGGGAGGAGGAGGCCTTAAGTAGAATTTAGGGGGAATATTTAAATTATTTTAAATATGCCCCTGAGCTCTACTCTTCAGTTTGCAGCAATTTGCAATCACCAATCAAGTTCTCTCAATCAAGATGGGCTGATAATATAATTTTAAATGACCTTATCGAAAGTACTTTGCCAAAAAAGAATTTAAAAAATATCTTAGAGGAAAAAAAATGAATTAGGACCCTCATATTATAATTCTGAGTTACCTTTTGGTCCGGCGCCCTGTTCAAAGAGCGCGACGGGCTGATAATAAAATTTGGAAATACCTTTTGGTCCGGCGCCCTTTGGTAGGAGCTTCACGGGCTGATATTATAATTTTAAGTTACCTTTTGGTCCGGCGCCCTGTGGAAAGAGCGCGACGGGCTGATAATAAAATTTGGAGTTACCTTTTGGTCCGGTGCCTATTGGTAGAAGCGCGACAGCATGATAATATAAATGTAGGTTACTTTTTGGTCCTGCATCCTGTGGCAAGATTAAGACGGGATAATAATATAATTTTAAATTGCCTTACCCAAAGTACCTTGCCAAAAAAGAATATAAAAAATATCTTAGAGGAGAACAACTAATTACGACCCTGATATTATAATTTTGAGTTACCTTTTGGTCCGGCGCCCTGTGGAAAGAGCACCATGGGCTGATAATAAAATTTGGAAATACCGTTTGGTCCGGTGCCCTTTGGTAGGCGCACGACGGGCTGATAATATAATTTTGAGTTACCTCCTGGTCCGGCGCCATGTGGAAAGAGCACGACGGGCTGATAATAAAATTTGGAGTTACCTTTTGGTCTGGTGCCTATTGGTAGAAGCGCGACAGCATGATAATATAAATTTAAGTTACCTTTTGGTCCTGCATCCTGTGGCAAGATTAAGACGGGATGATAATATAATTTTAAATTGCCTTACCCAAAGTACTTTGCCAAAAAAGAATATAAAAAATATCTTAGAGGAGAACAACTAATTAGGACCCTGATATTATAATTTTGAGTTACCTTTTGGTCCGGCGCCCTGTGGAAAAAGCACGATGGGCTGATAATAAAATTTGGAAATACCTTTTGGTCCGGCGCCCTTTGGTAGGTGCGCGACTGGCTGATAATATAATTTTGAGTTACCTCTTGGTCCGGCGCCCTGTGGTAGGAGCGCGACGGGCTGAAAATGTAATTTTGAGTGACTTTTTGGTCCAGCGCCCCATGAGCGACGGGCTAATAAAAAATTTGGAGTTACCTTTTGGTCCGGTGCCCATTGGTAGGAGCGCGACGGGCTGATAATATAATTTTAAGTTTCCTTTTGGTCCGGCGCCCTGTGGAAAGAGCGCGACGGGCTAATAATAAAATTTGGATTAACCTTTTGGTCTGGTTCCTATTGGTAGAAGCGCGACAGCCTGATAATATAATTTTAAGTTACCTTTTGGTCCGGCATCCTGTGGCAGGATTAAGACGGAATGATAATACAGCACTGCGTAATATGTTGGCACTTTATAAATACAATAAATAAATAAATAAAATAAAATAATAAAAAATTTAATTTTAAATGACCTTACCGCAAGTACTTTGCCAAAAAAGAATAAAAAAAATATCTTCGAGGAGACCAACTAATTAGGACCCTTATTCACTAAGCACGTTTCGATCTAAAAATCAATTCGTTTCCGTTTTGCCATTATCAACAGCTTTGTGATGAACATGTAAATCGCAGTTCTTGGTCTTTGCTAATACGATTGGTATTTTCTGAAATGGCAATTGTCGGCCTGCACTTCCTTTGTTTTGTTTGCACTTTTATGCTTTTTACCTTTTTGGTGAGGATCGGTATGGCTGTAGGGGAGGAGGAGGCCATAAGTAGAATTTAGGGGTATATTTAAATTATTTTAAATATGCCCCTGAGCTCTACTCTTCAGTTTGCAGCAATTTGCAATCACCAATCAAGTTCTCTCAATCAAGATGGGCTGATAATATAATTTTAAATGACTTTACCGAAAGCACTTTGCCAAAAAAGAATTTATAAAATATCTTAGAGGAAAAAAAACGAATTAGGACCCTGATATTATAATTTTGAGTTACCTTTTGGTCCGGCGCTCTGTGCAAAGAGCGTGACGGGCTGATAATAAAATTTGGAAATACCTTTTGGTGCGGCGCCCTTTGGTAGGAGCTTCACGGGCTGATATTATAATTTTAGGTTACCTTTTGGTCCGGCGCCCTGTGGAAAGAGCGCGACGGGCTGATAATAAAATGTGGAGTTACCTTTTGGTCCGGTGCCCATTGGTAGGAGCGCGACAGCATGATAGTATAAATTTAAGTTACCTTTTGGTCCTGCATCCTGTGGCAGAATCAAGACGGGATGAGAATATAATTTTAAATTGCCTTACCCAAAGTACTTTGCCAAAAAAGAATATAAAAAATATCTTAGAGGAGAACAACTAATTAGGACTCTGATATTATAATTTTGAGTTACCTTTTGGTCTGGCGCCCTGTGGAAAAAGCACAACGGGCTGATAATAACATTTGGAAATACCTTTTGGTCCGACGCCCTTTGGTAGGCGCGTGACGGGCTGATAATATAATTTTGAGTTACCTCTTGGTCCGGCGCCCTGTGGTAGGAGCGCGATGGGCTGAAAGTGTAATTTTGAGTGACTTTTTGGTCCAGCGCCCCATGGAAACAGAGCGACGGGCTAATAAAAAATTTGGAGTTACCTTTTGGTCCGGTGCCCATTGGTAGGAGTGCGACGGCCTGATAATATAATTTTAAGTTACCTTTTGGTCCGGCGCCCTGTGGAAAGAGAGCGACGGGCTAATAATAAAATTTGGAGTTACCTTTTGGTCTGGTTCCTATTGGTAGAAGCGCGACAGCCTGATAATATAATTTTTAATTACCTTTTGGTCCGGCATCCTGTGGCAAGATTAAGACGGAATGATAATTCAGCGCTGCGTAATATGTTGGCGCTTTATAAATACAATAAATAAATAAAATAAAATAATAAATAATATAATTTTAAATTGCCTTACCCAAAGTACTGTGCCAAAAAAGAATATAAAAAATATCTTAGAGGAGAAAAACTAATTAGGACCCTTATTCACTAAGCACGTTTCGATCTAAAAATCAATTCGTTTCCGTTTTGCACATCGCAGTTCTTGGTCTTTGCTAATACGATTGGTATTTTCTGGAATGGCAATTGTCGGCCTGCATTTCCTTTGTTTTGTTTGCACTTTTATGCTTTTTACCTTTTTGGTGAGGATTGGTATGGCTGTAGGGGAGGAGGAGGCCATAAGTAGAATTTAGGGGTATATTTAAATTTTAAATATGCCCCTGAATTCTACTCTTCAGTTTGCAGCAATTTGCAATCACCAATCAAGTTTTCTGAATCAAGATGGGCTGATAATATAATTTTAAATGACCTTACCGCAAGTACTTTGCCAAGAAAGAATAAAAAAAATATCTTCGAGGAGACTAACTAATTAGGACCCTTATTCATTATCAGTTTGCAGCAATTTGCAATCACCAGTCAAGTTCTCTCAATCAAGACGGGCTGATAATATAATTTTAAATGACCTTACCGAAAATACTTTGCCAAAAAAGAATATAAAAAATATCTTAGAGGAGAACAACTAATTAGGACCCTGATATTATAATTTTGAGTTACCTTTTGGTCCGGTGCCCTGTGCAAAGAGCGCGACGGGCTGATAATAAAATTTGGAAATACCTTTGGTCCGGTGCCCATTGGTAGGAGCGCGACGAGCTGATAATATAATTTTAAGTTTCCTTTTGGTCCGGCGCCCTGTGGAAAGAGCGCGACGGGCTAATAATAAAATTTGGATAACCTTTTGGTCTGGTTCCTATTGGTAGAAGCGCGACAGCATTATTTAAAAACTATAATGGCCGAAAACTGAAAAATAATTATTTTTTTCCCCACATTTTTCCTATTTTCCCATTAAAACACATTTAGAAAAAAATAATTCTTGGCATAATATCCCACCTAAAGAAAGCCTAATTGGTGGCGGAAAAAACAAGATATAGTTCATTTCATTGCGATAAGTAATGATAAAGTTATAGACGAATGAATGGAAGGAGCGCGGAAAGGTGAAAATTGCTCTGGTGCTCAGGGGGTAAAACCCCTCAGTGGTGAAGTGGTTAAATTGCCTTACCCAAAGTACCAAAAAAGAATATAAAAAATATCTTAGAGGAGAACAACTAATTAGGACCCTTAATCACTAAGCACGTTTCAATCTAAAAATCTATTCGTTTCCGTTTTGCCATTAGCGACAGCTTTGTGATGAACATGTAAAACGCAGTTCTGGGTCTTTGCTAGTACGATTGGTATTTTCTGGAATGGCAATTGTCGGCCTGCATTTCCTTTGTTTTGTTTGCACTTTTATGCTTTTTACCTTTTTGGTGAGGATTTGTATGGCTGTAGGGGAGGAGGAGGCCATAAGTAGAATTTAGGGGTATATTTAAATTATTTTAAATATGCCCCTGAGTTCTACTCTTCAGTTTGCAGCAATTTGCAATCACCAATCAAGTTCTCTCAATCAAGACGGGCTGATAATATAATTTTAAATTGCCCTACCGAAAGTACTTTACCAAAAAAGAATATAAAAATATCTTAGTGGAGAAACACTAATTAGGACCCTGATATAATTTTGAGTTACCTTGTGGTCCGGCGCCATGTGGAAAAAGCACGACAGGTTGATAATAAAATTTGGAAATACCTTGAAATACCTTGTGGCCCGGCGCCCTTTGGTAGGAGCGCCACGGGCTGATAATATAATTTTGAGTTACCTCTTGGTCCAGCACCCTGTGGTAGGAGCGCGACGGGCTGAACATTTTATTTTAAATAACTTTTTGGTTCAGCGCCCCATGGAAACAGAGCAACAGGCTATTAAAAAATTTGGAGTTACCTTTTGGTCCGGTGCCCATTGGTAGGAGTGCGACAGCCTGATAATATCATTTTAGGTTACCTTTTCGTCCGGCACCCTGTGGAAAGAGCGCGACGGGCTATTAATAAAATTTGGAATTGCCTTTTGGTCCGGTGCCCATTGGTAGGAGTGCGACGGCCTGATAATATAATTTAAAGTTACCTTTTGGTCCGGCGCCCTGTGGAAAGAGCGCAACAGGCTGATAATAAAATTTGGAGTTACCATTTGGTCTGGTTCCTATTGGTAGAAGCACGACAGTATGATAATATAATTTTAAGTTACCTTTTGGTCCGGCATCCTGTGGCGAGATTAAGACGGAATGATAATACAGTGCTGCCTAATATGTTGGCGCTTTATAAATACAATAAGTAGAATTTAGGGGTATATTTAAATTATTTTAAATATGCCCCTGAGTTCTACTCTTCAGTTTGCAGCAATTTGCAATCACCAATCAAGTTCTCTCAATCAAGACGGGCTGATAATATAATTTTAAATGACCTTACCGAAAGTACTTTGCCAAAAAAAGAATATAAAAAATATCTTAGAGGAGAAAACTAATTATGACCCTGATATTATAATTTTGAGTTACCTTTTGGTCCGGTGCCCTGTGCAAAGAGCGCGACGGGCTGATAATAAAATTTGGAGTTACCTTTTGGTCTGGTGCCTATTGGTAGAAGTGCGACTGCATGATAATATAAATTTAAGTTACCTTTTGGTCCTGCATCCTGTGGCAAAATCAAGACGGGATAATAATATAATTTCAAATTGCCTTACCCAAAGTACTTTGCCAAAAAATAATATAAAAAATATCTTAGAGGAGAACAACTAGTTAGGACCCTGATATTATAATTTTGAGTTACCTCTTAGCCTGGCGCCCTGTGGTAGGAGCGCGACGGGCTGAAAAATGTAATTTTGAGTGACTTTTTGGTCCAGCGCCCCATGGAAACAGAGCGACTGGCTAATAAAAAATGTGAAGTTACCTTTTGCTCCGGTGCCCATTGGTATGAGTGCGACGGCCTGATAATATAATTTTAAGTTACCTTTAGGTCCAGCGCCCTGTGGCAAGATTAAGACGGAATGATAATACAGCGCTGCGTAATATGTTGGCGCTTTATAAATACAATAAATAAATAAATAAAATAAAATAATAAAAAATATAATTTTAAATTGCCTTACCCAAAGTACTTTGCCAAAAAAGAATATAAAAAGTATCTTAGAGGAGAACAACTAATTAGGACCCTGATATTATAATTTTGAGTTACCTTTTCGTCCGGCGCCCTGTGCTAAGAGCGCGACTGGCTGGTAATAAAATTTGGAAATACCTTTTGGTCCGGCGCCCTTTGGTAGGCGCGTGACGGGCTGATAATATAATTTTGAGTTACCTCTTGGTCCGGCGCCCTGTGGTAGGAGCGCGACGGGCTGAAAATGTAATTTTGAGAATGTAATTTTGAGTGACTTTTTGGTCCAGCGCCCCATGAGCGACGGGCTAATAAAAAATTTGGAGTTACCTTTTGGTCCGGTGCCCATTGGTAGGAGTGCAACGGCCTGATAATATAATTTTAAGTTACCTTTTGGACCGGCGCACTGTGGAAAGAGCGCGACGAGCTAATAATAAAATTTGGATTAACCTTTTGGTCTGGTTCCTATTGGTAGAAGCGCGACAGCCTGATAATATAAATTTAAGTTACCTTTTGGTCCGGAATCCTGTGGCAGGATTAAGACGGAATGATAATACAGCGCTGCGTAATATGTTGGCGCTTTATAAATACAATAAATAAATAAAATAAAATAATAAATAATATAATTTTAAATTGCCTTACCCAAAGTACTGTGCCAAAAAAGAATATAGAAAATATCTTAGAGGAGAAAAACTAATTAGGACCCTTATTCACTAAGCACGTTTCGATCTAAAAATCAATTCGTTTCCGTTTTGCCATTAGCAACAGCTTTGTGATGAACATGTAAATCGCAGTTCTTGGTCTTTGCGAATACGATTGGTATTTTCTGGAATGGCAATTGTCGGCCTGCATTTCCTTTGTTTTGTTTGCACTTTTATGCTTTTTACCTTTTCGGTGAGGATTGGTATGGCTGTAGGGGAGGAGGAGGCCATAAGTAGAATTTAGGGGTATATTTAAATTATTTTAAATATGCCCCTGAGCTCTACTCTTCAGTTTGCAGCAATTTGCAATCACCAATCAAGTTCTCTCAATCAAGACGGGCTGATAATATAATTTTAAATGACCTTACCGCAAGTACTTTGCCAAAAAAGAATTTAAAAAATATCTTAGAGGAAAAAAAACGAATTAGGACCCTGATATTATAATTTTGAGTTACCTTTTGGTCCGGCGCCCTGTGCAAAGAGCGCGACGGGCTGATAATAAAATTTGGAAATACCTTTTGGTCCGGCGCCCTTTGGTAGGAGCTTCACGGGCTGATATTATAATTTTAAGTTACCTTTTGGTCCGGCGCCCTGTGGAAAGAGCGCGACGGGCTGATAATAAAATTTGGAGTTACCTTTTGGTCCGGTGCCTATTGGAAGAAGCGCGACAGCATGATAGTATAAATTTAAGTTACCTTTTGGTCCTGCATCCTGTGGCAAGATCAAGACGGGATGATAATATAATTTTAAATTGCCTTATCCAAAGTACTTTGCCAAAAAAGAATATAAAAAATATCTTAGAGTAGAACAACTAATTAGGACCCTGATATTATAATTTTGAGTTCCCTTTTGGTCCGGCGCCCTGTGGAAAAAGCACGACGGGCTGATAATAAAATTTGGAAATACCTTTTGGTCCGGCGCCCTTTGGCAGGCGCGTGATGGGCTGATAATAATTTTGAGTTACCTCTTGGTCCGGCGCCCTGTGGTAGGAGCGCGACAGGCTGAAAAATGTAATTTTGAGTGACTTTTTGGTCCAGCGCCCCATGAGCGACGGGCTAATAAAAAATTTGGCGTTACCTTTTGGTCCGGTGCCCATTGGTAGGAGCGCGACAGGCTGATAATATAATTTTAAGTTACCTTTTGGTCCGGCACCCTGTGGAAAGAGCGCGACGGGCTAATAATACAATTTGGATTAACATTTTGGTCTGGTTCCTATTGGTAGAAGCACGACAGCCTGATAATATAATTTTAAGTTACCTTTTGGTCCGGCATCCTGTGGCAAGATTACGACGGAATGATAATACAGCACTGCGTAATATGTTGGCGCTTTATAAATACAATAAAAAATAAAATAAAAAATATAATTTTAAATTGCCTTACCCAAAGTACTGTGCCAAAAAGGAATATAAAAAATATATTAGAGGAGAACAACTAATTAGGACCCTTATTCACTAAGCACGTTTCGATCTAAAAATCAATTCGTTTCCATTTTGCCATTAGCAACAGCTTTGTGATGAACATGTAAATCGCAGTTCTTGGTCTTTGCTAATACGATTGGTATTTTCTGGAATGGCAATTGTCGGCCTGCATTTCCTTTGTTTTGTTTGCACTTTTATGTTTTTTACCTTTTTGGTGAGGATTGGTATGGCTGTAGGGGAGGAGGAGGCCATAAGTAGAATTTAGGGGCATATTTAAATTTTAAATATGCCCCTGAATTCTACTCTTCAGTTTGCAGCAATTTGCAATCACCAATCAAGTTTTCTCAATCAAGATGGGCTGGTAATATAATTTTAAATGACCTTACCGCAAGTACTTTGCCAAAAAAGAATTAAAAAAATATCTTCGAGGAGACCAATTAATTAGGACCCTTATTCACTAAGCACGTTTCGATCTAAAAATCAATTCGTTTCCGTTTTGCCACTATCAACAGCTTTGTGATGAACATGTAAATCGTAGTTCTTGGTCTTTGCTAATACGATTGGTATTTTCTGAAATGGCAATTGTCGGCCTGCACTTCCTTTGTTTTGTTTGCACTTTTTTGCTTTTTAACTTTTTGGTGAGGATCGGTATGGCTGTAGGGGAGGAGGAGGCCATAAGTAGAATTTAGGGGTATATTTAAATTATTTTAAATATGCCCCTGAGCTCTACTCTTCAGTTTGCAGCAATTTGCAATCACCAATCAAGTTCTCTCAATCAAGATGGGCTGATAATATAATTTTAAATGACCTTACCGAAAGCACTTTGCCAAAAAAGAATTTAAAAAATATCTTAGAGGAAAAAAAACGATTTAGGACCCTGATATTATAATTTTGAGTTACCTTTTGGTCCGGCGCCATGTGCAAAGAGCGCGACGGGCTAATAATAAAATATGGAAATACCTTTTGTTCCGGCGCCCTTTGGTAGGAGCTTCACGGGCTGATATTATAATTTTAAGTTACCTTTTGGTCCGGCGCCCTGTGGAAAGAGCGCGACGGGCTGATAATAAAATTTGGAGTTATCTTTTGGTCCGGTGCCTATTGGTAGAAGCGCGACAGCATGATAATATAAATTTAAGTTACCTTTTAGTCCTGCATCCTGTGGCAAGATCAAGACGGGATGATAATATATTTTTAAATTGCCTTACCCAAAGTACTTTGCCAAAAAAGAATATAAAAAATATCTTAGAGGAGAACAACTAATTAGGACGCTGATATTATAATTTTGAGTTACCTTTTGGTCCGGCGCCCTGTGGAAAAAGCACGATGGGCTGATAATAAAATTTGGAAAAACCTTTTGGTCCGGCGCCCTTTGGTAGGTGCGCGACGGGCTGATAATAATTTTCAGTTACCTCTTGGTCCGGCGCCCTGTGGTAGGCGCGCGACGGGCTGATAATATAATTTTGAGTTACCTCTTGGTCCGGCGCCCTGTGGTAGGAGCGCGACGGGCTGAAAAATGTAATTTTGAGTGACTTTTTGGTCCAGCGCCCCATGAGCGACGGGCTAATAAAAAATTTGGAGTTACCTTTTGGTCCGGTGCCCATTGGTAGGAGCGCGACAGGCTGGTAATATAATTTTAAGTTACCTTTTGGTCCGGCGCCCTGTGGAAAGAGCGCGACGGGCTAATAATAAAATTTGGATTAACCTTTTGGTCTGGTTCCTATTGGTTGAAGCACGACAGCCTGATAATATAATTTTAAGTTACCTTTTGGTCCGGCATCCTGTGGCAAGATTAAGACGGAATGATAATACAGCATTGCGTAATATGTTGGCGCTTTATAAATACAATAAATAAATAAAATAAATATTAAAAAATATAATTTTAAATTGCCTTACCCAAAGTACTGTGCCAAAAAAGAATATAAAAAATATCTTAGAGGAGAACAGCTAATTAGGACCCTTATTCACTAAGCACGTTTCGATCTAAAAATCAATTCGTTACCGTTTTGCCATTAGCAACAGCTTTGTGATGAACATGTAAATCGCAGTTCTTGGTCTTTGCTAATACGATTGGTATTTTCTGGAATGGCAATTGTTGGCCTGCATTTCCTTTGTTTTGTTTGCACTTTGATGCTTTTTAACTTTTTGGTTAGGATTGGTATGGCTGTAGGGGAGGAGGAGGCCATAAGTAGAATTTAGGGGTATATTTAAATTTTAAATATGCCCCTGAATTCTACTCTTCAGTTTGCAGCAATTTACAATCACCAATCAAGTTTTCTCAATCAAGACGGGCTGATAATATAATTTTAAATGACCTTACCGCAAGTACTTTGCCAAAAAAGAATAAAAAAAATATCTTCGAGGAGAACAACTAATTAGGACCCTTATTCACTAAGCACGTTTCGATCTAAAAATCAATTCGTTTCCGTTTTGCCATTAGCAACAGCTTTGTGATGAACATGTAAATCGCAGTTCTTGGTCTTTGCTAATACGATTGGTATTTTCTGAAATGGCAATTGTCGGCCTGCACTTCCTTTGTTTTGTTTGCACTTTTATGCTTTTTACCTTTTTGGTGAGGATCGGTATGGCTGTAGGGGAGGAGGAGGCCATAAGTAGAATTTAGGGGGAATATTTAAATTATTTTAAATATGCCCCTGAGCTCTACTCTTCAGTTTGCAGCAATTTGCAATCACCAATCAAGTTCTCTCAATCAAGATGGGCTGATAATATAATTTTAAATGACCTTATCGAAAGTACTTTGCCAAAAAAGAATTTAAAAAATATCTTAGAGGGAAAAAAATGAATTAGGACCCTCATATTATAATTCTGAGTTACCTTTTGGTCCGGCGCCCTGTTCAAAGAGCGCGACGGGCTGATAATAAAATTTGGAAATACCTTTTGGTCCGGCGCCCTTTGGTAGGAGCTTCACGGGCTGATATTATAATTTTAAGTTACCTTTTGGTCCGGCGCCCTGTGGAAAGAGCGCGACGGGCTGATAATAAAATTTGGAGTTACCTTTTGGTCCGGTGCCTATTGGTAGAAGCGCGACAGCATGATAATATAAATGTAGGTTACTTTTTGGTCCTGCATCCTGTGGCAAGATTAAGACGGGATAATAATATAATTTTAAATTGCCTTACCCAAAGTACCTTGCCAAAAAAGAATATAAAAAATATCTTAGAGGAGAACAACTAATTACGACCCTGATATTATAATTTTGAGTTACCTTTTGGTCCGGCGCCCTGTGGAAAGAGCACCATGGGCTGATAATAAAATTTGGAAATACCGTTTGGTCCGGCGCCCTTTGGTAGGCGCACGACGGGCTGATAATATAATTTTGAGTTACCTCCTGGTCCGGCGCCATGTGGAAAGAGCACGACGGGCTGATAATAAAATTTGGAGTTACCTTTTGGTGTGGTGCCTATTGGTAGAAGCGCGACAGCATGATAATATAAATTTAAGTTACCTTTTGGTCCTGCATCCTGTGGCAAGATTAAGACGGGATGATAATATAATTTTAAATTGCCTTACCCAAAGTACTTTGCCAAAAAAGAATATAAAAAATATCTTAGAGGAGAACAACTAATTAGGACCCTGATATTATAATTTTGAGTTACCTTTTGGTCCGGCGCCCTGTGGAAAAAGCACGATGGGCTGATAATAAAATTTGGAAATACCTTTTGGTCCGGCGCCCTTTGGTAGGTGCGCGACTGGCTGATAATATAATTTTGAGTTACCTCTTGGTCCGGCGCCCTGTGGTAGGAGCGCGACGGGCTGAAAATGTAATTTTGAGTGACTTTTTGGTCCAGCGCCCCATGAGCGACGGGCTAATAAAAAATTTGGAGTTACCTTTTGGTCCGGTGCCCATTGGTAGGAGCGCGACGGGCTGATAATATAATTTTAAGTTTCCTTTTGGTCCGGCGCCCTGTGGAAAGAGCGCGACGGGCTAATAATAAAATTTGGATTAACCTTTTGGTCTGGTTCCTATTGGTAGAAGCGCGACAGCCTGATAATATAATTTTAAGTTACCTTTTGGTCCGGCATCCTGTGGCAGGATTAAGACGGAATGATAATACAGCACTGCGTAATATGTTGGCACTTTATAAATACAATAAATAAATAAATAAAATAAAATAATAAAAAATTTAATTTTAAATGACCTTACCGCAAGTACTTTGCCAAAAAAGAATAAAAAAAATATCTTCGAGGAGACCAACTAATTAGGACCCTTATTCACTAAGCACGTTTCGATCTAAAAATCAATTCGTTTCCGTTTTGCCATTATCAACAGCTTTGTGATGAACATGTAAATCGCAGTTCTTGGTCTTTGCTAATATGATTGGTATTTTCTGAAATGGCAATTGTCGGCCTGCACTTCCTTTGTTTTGTTTGCACTTTTATGCTTTTTACCTTTTTGGTGAGGATCGGTATGGCTGTAGGGGAGGAGGAGGCCATAAGTAGAATTTAGGGGTATATTTAAATTATTTTAAATATGCCCCTGAGCTCTACTCTTCAGTTTGCAGCAATTTGCAATCACCAATCAAGTTCTCTCAATCAAGATGGGCTGATAATATAATTTTAAATGACTTTACCGAAAGCACTTTGCCAAAAAAGAATTTATAAAATATCTTAGAGGAAAAAAAACGAATTAGGACCCTGATATTATAATTTTGAGTTACCTTTTGGTCCGGCGCCCTGTGCAAAGAGCGTGACGGGCTGATAATAAAATTTGGAAATACCTTTTGGTGCGGCGCCCTTTGGTAGGAGCTTCACGGGCTGATATTATAATTTTAGGTTACCTTTTGGTCCGGCGCCCTGTGGAAAGAGCGCGACGGGCTGATAATAAAATGTGGAGTTACCTTTTGGTCCGGTGCCCATTGGTAGGAGCGCGACAGCATGATAGTATAAATTTAAGTTACCTTTTGGTCCTGCATCCTGTGGCAGAATCAAGACGGGATGAGAATATAATTTTAAATTGCCTTACCCAAAGTACTTTGCCAAAAAAGAATATAAAAAATATCTTAGAGGAGAACAACTAATTAGGACTCTGATATTATAATTTTGAGTTACCTTTTGGTCTGGCGCCCTGTGGAAAAAGCACAACGGGCTGATAATAAAATTTGGAAATACCTTTTGGTCCGGCGCCCTTTGGTAGGCGCGTGACGGGCTGATAATATAATTTTGAGTTACCTCTTGGTCCGGCGCCCTGTGGTAGGAGCGCGATGGGCTGAAAGTGTAATTTTGAGTGACTTTTTGGTCCAGCGCCCCATGGAAACAGAGCGACGGGCTAATAAAAAATTTGGAGTTACCTTTTGGTCCGGTGCCCATTGGTAGGAGTGCGACGGCCTGATAATATAATTTTAAGTTACCTTTTGGTCCGGCGCCCTGTGGAAAGAGCGCGACGGGCTAATAATAAAATTTGGAGTTACCTTTTGGTCTGGTTCCTATTGGTAGAAGCGCGACAGCCTGATAATATAATTTTTAATTACCTTTTGGTCCGGCATCCTGTGGCAAGATTAAGACGGAATGATAATACAGCGCTGCGTAATATGTTGGCGCTTTATAAATACAATAAATAAATAAAATAAAATAATAAATAATATAATTTTAAATTGCCTTACCCAAAGTACTGTGCCAAAAAAGAATATAAAAAATATCTTAGAGGAGAACAACTAATTAGGACCCTGATATTATAATTTTGAGTTACCTTTTGGTCCGGTGCCCTGTGCAAAGAGCGCGACGGGCTGATAATAAAATTTGGAAATACCTTTGGTCCGGTGCCCATTGGTAGGAGCGCGACGGGCTGATAATATAATTTTAAGTTTCCTTTTGGTCCGGCGCCCTGTGGAAAGAGCGCGACGGGCTAATAATAAAATTTGGATAACCTTTTGGTCTGGTTCCTATTGGTAGAAGCGCGACAGCATTATTTAAAAACTATAATGGCCGAAAACTGAAAAATAATTATTTTTTTCCCCACATTTTTCCTATTTTCCCATTAAAACACATTTAGAAAAAAATAATTCTTGGCATAATATCCCACCTAAAGAAAGCCTAATTGGTGGCGGAAAAAACAAGATATAGTTCATTTCATTGCGATAAGTAATGATAAAGTTATAGACGAATGAATGGAAGGAGCGCGGAAAGGTGAAAATTGCTCTGGTGCTCAGGGGGTAAAACCCCTCAGTGGTGAAGTGGTTAAATTGCCTTACCCAAAGTACCAAAAAAGAATATAAAAAATATCTTAGAGGAGAACAACTAATTAGGACCCTTAATCACTAAGCACGTTTCAATCTAAAAATCTATTCGTTTCCGTTTTGCCATTAGCGACAGCTTTGTGATGAACATGTAAAACGCAGTTCTGGGTCTTTGCTAGTACGATTGGTATTTTCTGGAATGGCAATTTTCGGCCTGCATTTCCTTTGTTTTGTTTGCACTTTTATGCTTTTTACCTTTTTGGTGAGGATTTGTATGGCTGTAGGGGAGGAGGAGGCCATAAGTAGAATTTAGGGGTATATTTAAATTATTTTAAATATGCCCCTGAGTTCTACTCTTCAGTTTGCAGCAATTTGCAATCACCAATCAAGTTCTCTCAATCAAGACGGGCTGATAATATAATTTTAAATTGCCCTACCGAAAGTACTTTACCAAAAAAGAATATAAAAATATCTTAGTGGAGAAACACTAATTAGGACCCTGATATAATTTTGAGTTACCTTGTGGTCCGGTGCCATGTGGAAAAAGCACGACAGGTTGATAATAAAATTTGGAAATACCTTGAAATACCTTTTGGCCCGGCGCCCTTTGGTAGGAGCGCCACGGGCTGATAATATAATTTTGAGTTACCTCTTGGTCCAGCACCCTGTGGTAGGAGCGCGACGGGCTGAAAATTTTATTTTAAATAACTTTTTGGTTCAGCGCCCCATGGAAACAGAGCAACAGGCTATTAAAAAATTTGGAGTTACCTTTTGGTCCGGTGCCCATTGGTAGGAGTGCGACAGCCTGATAATATCATTTTAGGTTACCTTTTCGTCCGGCACCCTGTGGAAAGAGCGCGACGGGCTATTAATAAAATTTGGAATTGCCTTTTGGTCCGGTGCCCATTGGTAGGAGTGCGACGGCCTGATAATATAATTTAAAGTTACCTTTTGGTCCGGCGCCCTGTGGCGAGATTAAGACGGAATGATAATACAGTGCTGCCTAATATGTTGGCGCTTTATAAATACAATAAGTAGAATTTAGGGGTATATTTAAATTATTTTAAATATGCCCCTGAGTTCTACTCTTCAGTTTGCAGCAATTTGCAATCACCAATCAAGTTCTCTCAATCAAGACGGGCTGATAATATAATTTTAAATGACCTTACCGAAAGTACTTTGCCAAAAAAAGAATATAAAAAATATCTTAGAGGAGAAAACTAATTATGACCCTGATATTATAATTTTGAGTTACCTTTTGGTCCGGTGCCCTGTGCAAAGAGCGCGACGGGCTGATAATAAAATTTGGAGTTACCTTTTGGTCTGGTGCCTATTGGTAGAAGTGCGACTGCATGATAATATAAATTTAAGTTACCTTTTGGTCCTGCATCCTGTGGCAAAATCAAGACGGGATAATAATATAATTTCAAATTGCCTTACCCAAAGTACTTTGCCAAAAAATAATATAAAAAATATCTTAGAGGAGAACAACTAGTTAGGACCCTGATATTATAATTTTGAGTTACCTCTTAGCCTGGCGCCCTGTGGTAGGAGCGCGACGGGCTGAAAAATGTAATTTTGAGTGACTTTTTGGTCCAGCGCCCCATGGAAACAGAGCGACTGGCTAATAAAAAATGTGAAGTTACCTTTTGCTCCGGTGCCCATTGGTATGAGTGCGACGGCCTGATAATATAATTTTAAGTTACCTTTAGGTCCAGCGCCCTGTGGCAAGATTAAGACGGAATGATAATACAGCGCTGCGTAATATGTTGGCGCTTTATAAATACAATAAATAAATAAATAAAATAAAATAATAAAAAATATAATTTTAAATTGCCTTACCTAAAGTACTTTGCCAAAAAAGAATATAAAAAGTATCTTAGAGGAGAACAACTAATTAGGACCCTGATATTATAATTTTGAGTTACCTTTTCGTCCGGCGCCCTGTGCTAAGAGCGCGACTAGATGGTAATAAAATTTGGAAATACCTTTTGGTCCGGCGCCCTTTGGTAGGCGCGTGACGGGCTGATAATATAATTTTGAGTTACCTCTTGGTCCGGCGCCCTGTGGTAGGAGCGCGACCGGCTGAAAATGTAATTTTGAGAATGTAATTTTGAGTGACTTTTTGGTCCAGCGCCCCATGAGCGACGGGCTAATAAAAAATTTGGAGTTACCTTTTGGTCCGGTGCCCATTGGTAGGAGTGCAACGGCCTGATAATATAATTTTAAGTTACCTTTTGGACCGGCGCACTGTGGAAAGAGCGCGACGAGCTAATAATAAAATTTGGATTAACCTTTTGGTCTGGTTCCTATTGGTAGAAGCGCGACAGCCTGATAATATAAATTTAAGTTACCTTTTGGTCCGGAATCCTGTGGCAGGATTAAGACGGAATGATAATACAGCGCTGCGTAATATGTTGGCGCTTTATAAATACAATAAATAAATAAAATAAAATAATAAATAATATAATTTTAAATTGCCTTACCCAAAGTACTGTGCCAAAAAAGAATATAGAAAATATCTTAGAGGAGAAAAACTAATTAGGACCCTTATTCACTAAGCACGTTTCGATCTAAAAATCAATTCGTTTCCGTTTTGCCATTAGCAACAGCTTTGTGATGAACATGTAAATCGCAGTTCTTGGTCTTTGCTAATACGATTGGTATTTTCTGGAATGGCAATTGTCGGCCTGCATTTCCTTTGTTTTGTTTGCACTTTTATGTTTTTTACCTTTTTGGTGAGGATTGGTATGGCTGTAGGGGAGGAGGAGGCCATAAGTAGAATTTAGGGGTATATTTAAATTATTTTAAATATGCCCCTGAGCTCTACTCTTCAGTTTGCAGCAATTTGCAATCACCAATCAAGTTCTCTCAATCAAGACGGGCTGATAATATAATTTTAAATGACCTTACCGCAAGTACTTTGCCAAAAAAGAATTTAAAAAATATCTTAGAGGAAAAAAAACGAATTAGGACCCTGATATTATAATTTTGAGTTACCTTTTGGTCCGGCGCCCTGTGCAAAGAGCGCGACGGGCTGATAATAACATTTGGAAATACCTTTTGGTCCGGCGCCCTTTGGTAGGAGCTTCACGGGCTGATATTATAATTTTAAGTTACCTTTTGGTCCGGCGCCCTGTGGAAAGAGCGCGACGGGCTGATAATAAAATTTGGAGTTACCTTTTGGTCCGGTGCCTATTGGAAGAAGCGCGACAGCATGATAGTATAAATTTAAGTTACCTTTTGGTCCTGCATCCTGTGGCAAGATCAAGACGGGATGATAATATAATTTTAAATTGCCTTATCCAAAGTACTTTGCCAAAAAAGAATATAAAAAATATCTTAGAGTAGAACAACTAATTAGGACCCTGATATTATAATTTTGAGTTCCCTTTTGGTCCGGCGCCCTGTGGAAAAAGAACGACGGGCTGATAATAAAATTTGGAAATACCTTTTGGTCCGGCGCCCTTTGGCAGGCGCGTGATGGGCTGATAATAATTTTGAGTTACCTCTTGGTCCGGCGCCCTGTGGTAGGAGCGCGACAGGCTGAAAAATGTAATTTTGAGTGACTTTTTGGTCCAGCGCCCCATGAGCGACGGGCTAATAAAAAATTTGGCGTTACCTTTTGGTCCGGTGCCCATTGGTAGGAGCGCGACAGGCTGATAATATAATTTTAAGTTACCTTTTGGTCCGGCACCCTGTGGAAAGAGCGCGACGGGCTAATAATACAATTTGGATTAACATTTTGGTCTGGTTCCTATTGGTAGAAGCACGACAGCCTGATAATATAATTTTAAGTTACCTTTTGGTCCGGCATCCTGTGGCAAGATTACGACGGAATGATAATACAGCACTGCGTAATATGTTGGCGCTTTATAAATACAATAAAAAATAAAATAAAAAATATAATTTTAAATTGCCTTACCCAAAGTACTGTGCCAAAAAAGAATATAAAAAATATATTAGAGGAGAACAACTAATTAGGACCCTTATTCACTAAGCACGTTTCGATCTAAAAATCAATTCGTTTCCATTTTGCCATTAGCAACAGCTTTGTGATGAACATGTAAATCGCAGTTCTTGGTCTTTGCTAATACGATTGGTATTTTCTGAAATGGCAATTGTCGGCCTGCACTTCCTTTGTTTTGTTTGCACTTTTATGCTTTTTACCTTTTTGGTGAGGATCGGTATGGCTGTAGGGGAGGAGGAGCCCATAAGTAGAATTTAGGGGTATATTTAAATTATTTTAAATATGCCCCTGAGCTCTACTCTTCAGTTTGCAGCAATCTGCAATCACCAATCAAGTTCTCTCAATCAAGATGGGCTGATAATATAATTTTAAATGACCTTATCGAAAGTACTTTGCCCAAAAAGAATTTAAAAAATATCTTAGAGGAAAAAAAATGAATTAGGACCCTCATATTATAATTCTGAGTTACCTTTTGGTCCGGCGCCCTGTTCAAAGAGCGCGACGGGCTGATAATAAAATTTGGAAATACCTTTTGGTCCGGCGCCCTTTGGTAGGAGCTTCACGGGCTGATATTATAATTTTAAGTTACCTTTTGGTCCGGCGCCCTGTGGAAAGAGCGCGACGGGCTGATAATAAAATTTGGAGTTACCTTTTGGTCCGGTGCCTATTGGTAGAAGCGCGACAGCATGATAATATAAATGTAGGTTACTTTTTGGTCCTGCATCCTGTGGCAAGATTAAGACGGGATAATAATATAATTTTAAATTGCCTTACCCAAAGTACTTTGCCAAAAAAGAATATAAAAAATATCTTAGAGGAGAACAACTAATTAGGACCCTGATATTATAATTTTGAGTTACCTTTTGGTCCGGCGCCCTGTGGAAAAAGCACGATGGGCTGATAATAAAATTTGGAAATACCTTTTGGTCCGGCGCCCTTTGGTAGGTGCGCGACTGGCTGATAATATAATTTTGAGTTACCTCTTGGTCCGGCGCCCTGTGGTAGGAGCGCGACGGGCTGAAAATGTAATTTTGAGTGACTTTTTGGTCCAGCGCCCCATGAGCGACGGGCTAATAAAAAATTTGGAGTTACCTTTTGGTCCGGTGCCCATTGGTAGGAGCGCGACGGGCTGATAATATAATTTTAAGTTTCCTTTTGGTCCGGCGCCCTGTGGAAAGAGCACGACGGGCTAATAATAAAATTTGGATTAACCTTTTGGTCTGGTTCCTATTGGTAGAAGCGCGACAGCGTGATAATATAATTTTAAGTTACCTTTTGGACCGGCATCCTGTGGCAGGATTAAGACGGAATGATAATACAGCACTGCGTAATATGTTGGCACTTTATAAATACAATAAATAAATAAATAAAATAAAATAATAAAACATTTAATTTTAAATGACCTTATATCTTCGAGGAGACCAACTAATTAGGACCCTGATATTATAATTTTGAGTTACCTTTTGGTCCGGCGCCCTGTGGAAAAAGCACGATGGGCTGATAATAAAATTTGGAAATACCTTTTGGTCCGGCGCCCTTTGGTAGGTGCGCGACTGGCTGATAATATAATTTTGAGTTACCTCTTGGTCCGGCGCCCTGTGGTAGGAATCCGACGGGCTGAAAATGTAATTTTGAGTGACTTTTTGGTCCAGCGCCCCATGAGCGACGGGCTAATAAAAAAAATTGGAGTTACCTTTTGGTCCGGTGCCCATTGGTAGGAGCGCGACGGGCTGATAATATAATTTTAAGTTTCCTTTTGGTCCGGCGCCCTGTGGAAAGAGCGCGACGGGCTAATAATAAAATTTGGATTAACCTTTTGGTCTGGTTCCTATTGGTAGAAGCGCGACAACAGCACTGCGTAATATAATGGCACTTTATAAATACAATAAATAAATAAATAAAATAAAATAATAAAAATTTAATTTTAAATGACCTTACCGCAAGTACTTTGCCAAAAAAGAATAAAAAAAATATCTTCGAGGAGACCAACTAATTAGGACCCTTATTCACTAAGCACGTTTCGATCTAAAAATCAATTCGTTTCCGTTTTGCCATTATCAACAGCTTTGTGATGAACATGTAAATTGCAGTTCTTGGTCTTTGCTAATACGATTGGTATTTTCTGAAATGGCAATTGTCGGCCTGCACTTCCTTTGTTTTGTTTGCACTTTTATGCTTTTTACCTTTTTGGTGAGGATCGGTATGGCTGTAGGGGAGGAGGAGGCCATAAGTAGAATTTAGGGGTATATTTAAATTATTTTAAATATGCCCCTGAGCTCTACTCTTCAGTTTGCAGCAATCTGCAATCACCAATCAAGTTCTCTCAATCAAGATGGGCTGATAATATAATTTTAAATGACCTTATCGAAAGTACTTTGCCCAAAAAGAATTTAAAAAATATCTTAGAGGAAAAAAAATGAATTAGGACCCTCATATTATAATTCTGAGTTACCTTTTGGTCCGGCGCCCTGTTCAAAGAGCGCGACGGGCTGATAATAAAATTTGGAAATACCTTTTGGTCCGGCGCCCTTTGGTAGGAGCTTCACGGGCTGATATTATAATTTTAAGTTACCTTTTGGTCCGGCGCCCTGTGGAAAGAGCGCGACGGGCTGATAATAAAATGTGGAGTTACCTTTTGGTCCGGTGCCTATTGGTAGAAGCGCGACAGCATGATAATATAAATGTAGGTTACTTTTTGGTCCTGCATCCTGTGGCAAGATTAAGACGGGATAATAATATAATTTTAAATTGCCTTACCCAAAGTACTTTGCCAAAAAAGAATATAAAAAATATCTTAGAGGAGAACAACTAATTAGGACCCTGATATTATAATTTTGAGTTACCTTTTGGTCCGGCGCCCTGTGGAAAAAGCACGATGGGCTGATAATAAAATTTGGAAATACCTTTTGGTCCGGCGCCCTTTGGTAGGTGCGCGACTGGCTGATAATATAATTTTGAGTTACCTCTTGGACCGGCGCCCTGTGGTAGGAGCGCGACGGGCTGAAAATGTAATTTTGAGTGACTTTTTGGTCCAGCGCCCCATGAGCGACGGGCTAATAAAAAATTTGGAGTTACCTTTTGGTCCGGTGCCCATTGGTAGGAGCGCGACGGGCTGATAATATAATTTTAAGTTTCCTTTTGGTCCGGCGCCCTGTGGAAAGAGCGCGACGGGCTAATAATAAAATTTGGATTAACCTTTTGGTCTGGTTCCTATTGGTAGAAGCGCG
The DNA here is from genome assembly GCF_040937935.1 of Hyperolius riggenbachi. Taxonomy (NCBI): domain Eukaryota; kingdom Metazoa; phylum Chordata; class Amphibia; order Anura; family Hyperoliidae; genus Hyperolius; species Hyperolius riggenbachi. Next base: position 241,703,892 of record NC_090653.1, on the reverse strand, counting down.
ACAGCCTGATAATATAATTTTAAGTTACCTTTTGGTCCAGCATCCTGTGGCAGGATTAAGACGGAATGATAATACAGCACTGCGTAATATGTTGGCACTTTATAAATACAATAAATAAATAAATAAATAAAATAAAATAATAAAAATTTAATTTTGAATGACCTTACCGCAAGTACTTTGCCAAAAAAGAATAAAAAAAATATCTTCGAGGAGACCAACTAATTAGGACCCTTATTCACTAAGCACGTTTCGATCTAAAAATCAATTCGTTTCCGTTTTGCCATTATCAACAGCTTTGTGATGAACATGTAAATCGCAGTTCTTGGTCTTTGCTAATACGATTGGTATTTTCTGAAATGGCAATTGTCGGCCTGCACTTCCTTTGTTTTGTTTGCACTTTTATGCTTTTTACCTTTTTGGTGAGGATCGGTATGGCTGTAGGGGAGGAGGAGGCCATAAGTAGAATTTAGGGGTATATTTAAATTATTTTAAATACGCCCCTGAGCTTTACTCTTCAGTTTGCAGCAATCTGCAATCACCAATCAAGTTCTCTCAATCAAGATGGGCTAATAATATAATTTTAAATGACCTTATCGAAAGTACTTTGCCCAAAAAGAATTTAAAAAATATCTTAGAGGAAAAAAAATGAATTAGGACCCTCATATTATAATTCTGAGTTACCTTTTGGTCCGGCGCCCTGTTCAAAGAGCACGACGGGCTGATAATAAAATTTGGAGTTACCTTTTGGTCCGGTGCCTATTGGTAGAAGCGCGACAGCATGATAATATAAATGTAGGTTACTTTTTGGTCCTGCATCCTGTGGCAAGATTAAGACGGGATAATAATATAATTTTAAATTGCCTTACCCAAAGTACTTTGCCAAAAAAGAATATAAAAAATATCTTAGAGGAGAACAACTAATTAGGACCCTGATATTATAATTTTGAGTTACCTTTTGGTCCGGCGCCCTTTGGTAGGAGCTTCACGGGCTGATATTATAATTTTAAGTTACCTTTTGGTCCGGCGCCCTGTGGAAAGAGCGCGACGGGCTGATAATAAAATTTGGAGTTACCTTTTGGTCCGGTGCCTATTGGTAGAAGCGCGACAGCATGATAATATAAATGTAGGTTACTTTTTGGTCCTGCATCCTGTGGCAAGATTAAGACGGGATAATAATATAATTTTAAATTGCCTTACCCAAAGTACTTTGCCAAAAAAGAATATAAAAAATATCTTAGAGGAGAACAACTAATTAGGACCCTGATATTATAATTTTGAGTTACCTTTTGGTCCGGCGCCCTGTGGAAAAAGCACGATGGGCTGATAATAAAATTTGGAAATACCTTTTGGTCCGGCGCCCTTTGGTAGGTGCGCGACTGGCTGATAATATAATTTTGAGTTACCTCTTGGTCCGGCGCCCTGTGGTAGGAGCGCGACGGGCTGAAAATGTAATTTTGAGTGACTTTTTGGTCCAGCGCCCCATGAGCGACGGGCTAATAAAAAATTTGGAGTTACCTTTTGGTCCGGTGCCCATTGGTAGGAGCGCGACGGGCTGATAATATAATTTTAAGTTTCCTTTTGGTCCGGCGCCCTGTGGAAAGAGCACGACGGGCTAATAATAAAATTTGGATTAACCTTCTGGTCTGGTTCCTATTGGTAGAAGCGCGACAGCGTGATAATATAATTTTAAGTTACCTTTTGGACCGGCATCCTGTGGCAGGATTAAGACGAAATGATAATACAGCACTGCGTAATATGTTGGCACTTTATAAATACAATAAATAAATAAATAAAATAAAATAATAAAAAATTTAATTTTAAATGACCTTATATCTTCGAGGAGACCAACTAATTAGGACCCTGATATTATAATTTTGAGTTACCTTTTGGTCCGGCGCCCTGTGGAAAAAGCACGATGGGCTGATAATAAAATTTGGAAATACCTTTTGGTCCGGCGCCCTTTGGTAGGTGCGCGACTGGCTGATAATATAATTTTGAGTTACCTCTTGGTCCGGCGCCCTGTGGTAGGAATCCGACGGGCTGAAAATGTAATTTTGAGTGACTTTTTGGTCCAGCGCCCCATGAGCGACGGGCTAATAAAAAAAATTGGAGTTACCTTTTGGTCCGGTGCCCATTGGTAGGAGCGCGACGGGCTGATAATATAATTTTAAGTTTCCTTTTGGTCCGGCGCCCTGTGGAAAGAGCGCGACGGGCTAATAATAAAATTTGGATTAACCTTTTGGTCTGGTTCCTATTGGTAGAAGCGCGACAACAGCACTGCGTAATATGTTGGCACTTTATAAATACAATAAATAAATAAATAAAATAAAATAATAAAAATTTAATTTTAAATGACCTTACCGCAAGTACTTTGCCAAAAAAGAATAAAAAAAATATCTTCGAGGAGACCAACTAATTAGGACCCTTATTCACTAAGCACGTTTCGATCTAAAAATCAATTCGTTTCCGTTTTGCCATTATCAACAGCTTTGTGATGAACATGTAAATTGCAGTTCTTGGTCTTTGCTAATACGATTGGTATTTTCTGAAATGGCAATTGTCGGCCTCCACTTCCTTTGTTTTGTTTGCACTTTTATGCTTTTTACCTTTTTGGTGAGGATCGGTATGGCTGTAGGGGAGGAGGAGGCCATAAGTAGAATTTAGGGGTATATTTAAATTATTTTAAATATGCCCCTGAGCTCTACTCTTCAGTTTGCAGCAATCTGCAATCACCAATCAAGTTCTCTCAATCAAGATGGGCTGATAATATAATTTTAAATGACCTTATCGAAAGTACTTTGCCCAAAAAGAATTTAAAAAATATCTTAGAGGAAAAAAAATGAATTAGGACCCTCATATTATAATTCTGAGTTACCTTTTGGTCCGGCGCCCTGTTCAAAGAGCGCGACGGGCTGATAATAAAATTTGGAAATACCTTTTGGTCTGGCGCCCTTTGGTAGGAGCTTCACGGGCTGATATTATAATTTTAAGTTACCTTTTGGTCCGGCGCCCTGTGGAAAGAGCGCGACGGGCTGATAATAAAATTTGGAGTTACCTTTTGGTCCGGTGCCTATTGGTAGAAGCGCGACAGCATGATAATATAAATGTAGGTTACTTTTTGGTCCTGCATCCTGTGGCAAGATTAAGACGGGATAATAATATAATTTTAAATTGCCTTACCCAAAGTACTTTGCCAAAAAAGAATATAAAAAATATCTTAGAGGAGAACAACTAATTAGGACCCTGATATTATAATTTTGAGTTACCTTTTGGTCCGGCGCCCTGTGGAAAAAGCACGATGGGCTGATAATAAAATTTGGAAATACCTTTTGGTCCGGCGCCCTTTGGTAGGTGCGCGACTGGCTGATAATATAATTTTGAGTTACCTCTTGGTCCGGCGCCCTGTGGTAGGAGCGCGACGGGCTGAAAATGTAATTTTGAGTGACTTTTTGGTCCAGCGCCCCATGAGCGACGGGCTAATAAAAAATTTGGAGTTACCTTTTGGTCCGGTGCCCATTGGTAGGAGCGCGACGGGCTGATAATATAATTTTAAGTTTCCTTTTGGTCCGGCGCCCTGTGGAAAGAGCGCGACGGGCTAATAATAAAATTTGGATTAACCTTTTGGTCTGGTTCCTATTGGTAGAAGCGCGACAGCCTGATAATATAATTTTAAGTTACCTTTTGGTCCAGCATCCTGTGGCAGGATTAAGACGGAATGATAATACAGCACTGCGTAATATGTTGGCACTTTATAAATACAATAAATAAATAAATAAAATAAAATAATAAAAATTTAATTTTGAATGACCTTACCGCAAGTACTTTGCCAAAAAAGAATAAAAAAAATATCTTCGAGGAGACCAACTAATTAGGACCCTTATTCACTAAGCACGTTTCGATCTAAAAATCAATTCGTTTCCGTTTTGCCATTATCAACAGCTTTGTGATGAACATGTAAATCGCAGTTCTTGGTCTTTGCTAATACGATTGGTATTTTCTGAAATGGCAATTGTCGGCCTGCACTTCCTTTGTTTTGTTTGCACTTTTATGCTTTTTACCTTTTTGGTGAGGATCGGTATGGCTGTAGGGGAGGAGGAGGCCATAAGTAGAATTTAGGGGTATATTTAAATTATTTTAAATACGCCCCTGAGCTTTACTCTTCAGTTTGCAGCAATCTGCAATCACCAATCAAGTTCTCTCAATCAAGATGGGCTAATAATATAATTTTAAATGACCTTATCGAAAGTACTTTGCCCAAAAAGAATTTAAAAAATATCTTAGAGGAAAAAAAATGAATTAGGACCCTCATATTATAATTCTGAGTTACCTTTTGGTCCGGCGCCCTGTTCAAAGAGCACGACGGGCTGATAATAAAATTTGGAGTTACCTTTTGGTCCGGTGCCTATTGGTAGAAGCGCGACAGCATGATAATATAAATGTAGGTTACTTTTTGGTCCTGCATCCTGTGGCAAGATTAAGACGGGATAATAATATAATTTTAAATTGCCTTACCCAAAGTACTTTGCCAAAAAAGAATATAAAAAATATCTTAGAGGAGAACAACTAATTAGGACCCTGATATTATAATTTTGAGTTACCTTTTGGTCCGGCGCCCTTTGGTAGGAGCTTCACGGGCTGATATTATAATTTTAAGTTACCTTTTGGTCCGGCGCCCTGTGGAAAGAGCGCGACGGGCTGATAATAAAATTTGGAGTTACCTTTTGGTCCGGTGCCTATTGGTAGAAGCGCGACAGCATGATAATATAAATGTAGGTTACTTTTTGGTCCTGCATCCTGTGGCAAGATTAAGACGGGATAATAATATAATTTTAAATTGCCTTACCCAAAGTACTTTGCCAAAAAAGAATATAAAAAATATCTTAGAGGAGAACAACTAATTAGGACCCTGATATTATAATTTTGAGTTACCTTTTGGTCCGGCGCCCTGTGGAAAAAGCACGATGGGCTGATAATAAAATTTGGAAATACCTTTTGGTCCGGCGCCCTTTGGTAGGTGCGCGACTGGCTGATAATATAATTTTGAGTTACCTCTTGGTCCGGCGCCCTGTGGTAGGAGCGCGACGGGCTGAAAATGTAATTTTGAGTGACTTTTTGGTCCAGCGCCCCATGAGCGACGGGCTAATAAAAAATTTGGAGTTACCTTTTGGTCCGGTGCCCATTGGTAGGAGCGCGACGGGCTGATAATATAATTTTAAGTTTCCTTTTGGTCCGGCGCCCTGTGGAAAGAGCACGACGGGCTAATAATAAAATTTGGATTAACCTTTTGGTCTGGTTCCTATTGGTAGAAGCGCGACAGCCTGATAATATAATTTTAAGTTACCTTTTGGTCCAGCATCCTGTGGCAGGATTAAGACGGAATGATAATACAGCACTGCGTAATATGTTGGCACTTTATAAATACAATAAATAAATAAATAAAATAAAATAATAAAAAATTTAATTTTAAATGACCTTATATCTTCGAGGAGACCAACTAATTAGGACCCTGATATTATAATTTTGAGTTACCTTTTGGTCCGGCGCCCTGTGGAAAAAGCACGATGGGCTGATAATAAAATTTGGAAATACCTTTTGGGCCGGCGCCCTTTGGTAGGTGCGCGACTGGCTGATAATATAATTTTGAGTTACCTCTTGGTCCGGCGCCCTGTGGTAGGAGCGCGACGGGCTGAAAATGTAATTTTGAGTGACTTTTTGGTCCAGCGCCCCATGAGCGACGGGCTAATAAAAAATTTGGAGTTACCTTTTGGTCCGGTGCCCATTGGTAGGAGCGCAACGGGCTGATAATATAATTTTAAGTTTCCTTTTGGTCCGGCGCCCTGTGGAAAGAGCGCGACGGGCTAATAATAAAATTTGAATTAACCTTTTGGTCTGGTTCCTATTGGTAGAAGCGCGACAGCCTGATAATATAATTTTAAGTTACCTTTTGGTCCAGCATCCTGTGGCAGGATTAAGACGGAATGATAATACAGCACTGCGTAATATGTTGGCACTTTATAAATACAATAAATAAATAAATAAAATAAAATAATAAAAATTTAATTTTGAATGACCTTACCGCAAGTACTTTGCCAAAAAAGAATAAAAAAAATATCTTCGAGGAGACCAACTAATTAGGACCCTTATTCACTAAGCACGTTTCGATCTAAAAATCAATTTGTTTCCGTTTTGCCATTATCAACAGCTTTGTGATGAACATGTAAATCGCAGTTCTTGGTCTTTGCTAATACGATTGGTATTTTCTGAAATGGCAATTGTCGGCCTGCACTTCCTTTGTTTTGTTTGCACTTTTATGCTTTTTACCTTTTTGGTGAGGATCGGTATGGCTGTAGGGGAGGAGGAGGCCATAAGTAGAATTTAGGGGTATATTTAAATTATTTTAAATACGCCCCTGAGCTTTACTCTTCAGTTTGCAGCAATCTGCAATCACCAATCAAGTTCTCTCAATCAAGATGGGCTGATAATATAATTTTAAATGACCTTATCGAAAGTACTTTGCCCAAAAAGAATTTAAAAAATATCTTAGAGGAAAAAAAATGAATTAGGACCCTCATATTATAATTCTGAGTAACCTTTTGGTCCGGCGCCCTGTTCAAAGAGCACGACGGGCTGATAACAAAATTTGGAAATACCTTTTGGTCCGGCGCCCTTTGGTAGGAGCTTCACGGGCTGATATTATAATTTTAAGTTACCTTTTGGTCCGGCGCCCTGTGGAAAGAGCGCGACGGGCTGATAATAAAATTTGGAGTTACCTTTTGGTCCGGTGCCTATTGGTAGAAGCGCGACAGCATGATAATATAAATGTAGGTTACTTTTTGGTCCTGCATCCTGTGGCAAGATTAAGACGGGATAATAATATAATTTTAAATTGCCTTACCCAAAGTACTTTGCCAAAAAAGAATATAAAAAATATCTTAGAGGAGAACAACTAATTAGGACCCTGATATTATAATTTTGAGTTACCTTTTGGTCCGGCGCCCTGTGGAAAGAGCACCATGGGCTGATAATAAAATTTGGAAATACCGTTTGGTCCGGCGCCCTTTGGTAGGCGCGCGACGGGCTGATAATATAATTTTGAGTTACCTCCTAGTCCGGCGCCATGTGGAAAGAGCACGACGGGCTGATAATAAAATTTGGAGTTACCTTTTGGTCTGGTGCCTATTGGTAGAAGCGCGACAGCATGATAATATAAATTTAAGTTACCTTTTGGTCCTGCATCCTGTGGCAAGATTAAGACGGGATGATAATATAATTTTAAATTGCCTTACCCAAAGTACTTTGCCAAAAAAGAATATAAAAAATATCTTAGAGGAGAACAACTAATTAGGACCCTGATATTATAATTTTGAGTTACCTTTTGGTCCGGCGCCCTGTGGAAAAAGCACGATGGGCTGATAATAAAATTTGGAAATACCTTTTGGTCCGGCGCCCTTTGGTAGGTGCGCGACTGGCTGATAATATAATTTTGAGTTACCTCCTGGTCCGGCGCCCTGTGGTAGGAACCCGACGGGCTGAAAATGTAATTTTGAGTGACTTTTTGGTCCAGCGCCCCATGAGCGACGGGCTAATAAAAAATTTGGAGTTACCTTTTGGTCCGGTGCCCATTGGTAGGAGCACGACGGGCTGATAATATAATTTTAAGTTTCCTTTTGGTCCGGCGCCCTGTGGAAAGAGCGTGACGGGCTAATAATAAAATTTGGATTAACCTTTTGGTCTGGTTCCTATTGGTAGAAGCGCGCCAGCCTGATAATATAATTTTAAGTTACCTTTTGGTCCAGCATCCTGTGGCAGGATTAAGACGGAATGATAATACAGCACTGCGTAATATGTTGGCACTTTATAAATACAATAAATAAATAAATAAAATAATAAAAAATTTAATTTTAAATGACCTTACCGCAAGTACTTTGCCAAAAAAGAATAAAAAAAATATCTTCGAGGAGACCAACTAATTAGGACACTTATTCACTAAGCACGTTTCGATCTAAAAATCAATTCGTTTCCGTTTTACCATTATCAACAGCTTTGTGATGAACATGTAAATCGCAGTTCTTGGTCTTTGCTAATACGATTGGTATTTTCTGAAATGGCAATTGTCGGCCTGCACTTCCTTTGTTTTGTTTGCACTTTTATGCTTTTTACCTTTTTGGTGAGGATCGGTATGGCTGTAGGGGAGGAGGAGGCCATAAGTAGAATTTAGGGGTATATTTAAATTATTTTAAATATGCCCCTGAGCTCTACTCTTCAGTTTGCAGCAATCTGCAAAAACCAATCAAGTTCTCTCAATCAAGATGGGCTGATAATATAATTTTAAATGACCTTATCGAAAGTACTTTGCCCAAAAAGAATTTAAAAAATATCTTAGAGGAAAAAAAATGAATTAGGACCCTCATATTATAATTCTGAGTTACCTTTTGGTCCGGCGCCCTGTTCAAAGAGCGCGACGGGCTGATAATAAAATTTGGAAATACCTTTTGGTCCGGCGCCCTTTGGTAGGAGCTTCACGGGCTGATATTATAATTTTAAGTTACCTTTTGGTCCGGCGCCCTGTGGAAAGAGCGCGACGGGCTGATAATAAAATTTGGAGTTACCTTTTGGTCCGGTGCCTATTGGTAGAAGCGCGACAGCATGATAATATAAATGTAGGTTACTTTTTGGTCCTGCATCCTGTGGCAAGATTAAGACGGGATAATAATATAATTTTAAATTGCCTTACCCAAAGTACTTTGCCAAAAAAGAATATAAAAAATATCTTAGAGGAGAACAACTAATTAGGACCCTGATATTATAATTTTGAGTTACCTTTTGGTCCGGCGCCCTGTGGAAAAAGCACGATGGGCTGATAATAAAATTTGGAAATACCTTTTGGTCCGGCGCCCTTTGGTAGGTGCGCGACTGGCTGATAATATAATTTTGAGTTACCTCTTGGTCCGGCGCCCTGTGGTAGGAGCGCGACGGGCTGAAAATGTAATTTTGAGTGACTTTTTGGTCCAGCGCCCCATGAGCGACGGGCTAATAAAAAATTTGGAGTTACCTTTTGGTCCGGTGCCCATTGGTAGGAGCGCGACGGGCTGATAATATAATTTTAAGTTTCCTTTTGGTCCAGGGCCCTGTGGAAAGAGCACGACGGGCTAATAATAAAATTTGGATTAACCTTTTGGTCTGGTTCCTATTGGTAGAAGCGCGACAGCGTGATAATATAATTTTAAGTTACCTTTTGGACCGGCATCCTGTGGCAGGATTAAGACGGAATGATAATACAGCACTGCGTAATATGTTGGCACTTTATAAATACAATAAATAAATAAATAAAATAAAATAATAAAAAATTTAATTTTAAATGACCTTATATCTTCGAGGAGACCAACTAATTAGGACCCTGATATTATAATTTTGAGTTACCTTTTGGTCCGGCGCCCTGTGGAAAAAGCACGATGGGCTGATAATAAAATTTGGAAATACCTTTTGGTCCGGCGCCCTTTGGTAGGTGCGCGACTGGCTGATAATATAATTTTGAGTTACCTCTTGGTCCGGCGCCCTGTGGTAGGAATCCGACGGGCTGAAAATGTAATTTTGAGTGACTTTTTGGTCCAGCGCCCCATGAGCGACGGGCTAATAAAAAAAATTGGAGTTACCTTTTGGTCCGGTGCCCATTGGTAGGAGCGCGACGGGCTGATAATATAATTTTAAGTTTCCTTTTGGTCCGGCGCCCTGTGGAAAGAGCGCGACGGGCTAATAATAAAATTTGGATTAACCTTTTGGTCTGGTTCCTATTGGTAGAAGCGCGACAACAGCACTGCGTAATATGTTGGCACTTTATAAATACAATAAATAAATAAATAAAATAAAATAATAAAAATTTAATTTTAAATGACCTTACCGCAAGTACTTTGCCAAAAAAGAATAAAAAAAATATCTTCGAGGAGACCAACTAATTAGGACCCTTATTCACTAAGCACGTTTCGATCTAAAAATCAATTCGTTTCCGTTTTGCCATTATCAACAGCTTTGTGATGAACATGTAAATTGCAGTTCTTGGTCTTTGCTAATACGATTGGTATTTTCTGAAATGGCAATTGTCGGCCTGCACTTCCTTTGTTTTGTTTGCACTTTTATGCTTTTTACCTTTTTGGTGAGGATCGGTATGGCTGTAGGGGAGGAGGAGGCCATAAGTAGAATTTAGGGGTATATTTAAATTATTTTAAATACGCCCCTGAGCTTTACTCTTCAGTTTGCAGCAATCTGCAATCACCAATCAAGTTCTCTCAATCAAGATGGGCTGATAATATAATTTTAAATGACCTTATCGAAAGTACTTTGCCCAAAAAGAATTTAAAAAATATCTTAGAGGAAAAAAAATGAATTAGGACCCTCATATTATAATTCTGAGTTACCTTTTGGTCCGGCGCCCTGTTCAAAGAGCACGACGGGCTGATAAAAAAATTTGGAAATACCTTTTGGTCCGGCGCCCTTTGGTAGGAGCTTCACGGGCTGATATTATAATTTTAAGTTACCTTTTGGTCCGGCGCCCTGTTGAAAGAGCGCGACGGGCTGATAATAAAATTTGGAGTTACCTTTTGGTCCGGTGCCTATTGGTAGAAGCGCGACAGCATGATAATATAAATGTAGGTTACTTTTTGGTCCTGCATCCTGTGGCAAGATTAAGACGGGATAATAATATAATTTTAAATTGCCTTACCCAAAGTACTTTGCCAAAAAAGAATATAAAAAATATCTTAGAGGAGAACAACTAATTAGGACCCTGATATTATAATTTTGAGTTACCTTTTGGTCCGGCGCCCTGTGGAAAAAGCACGATGGGCTGATAATAAAATTTGGAAATACCTTTTGGTCCGGCGCCCTTTGGTAGGTGCGCGACTGGCTGATAATATAATTTTGAGTTACCTCTTGGTCCGGCGCCCTGTGGTAGGAGCGCGACGGGCTGAAAATGTAATTTTGAGTGACTTTTTGGTCCAGCGCCCCATGAGCGACGGGCTAATAAAAAATTTGGAGTTACCTTTTGGTCCGGTGCCCATTGGTAGGAGCGCGACGGGCTGATAATATAATTTTAAGTTTCCTTTTGGTCCGGCGCCCTGTGGAAAGAGCACGACGGGCTAATAATAAAATTTGGATTAACCTTTTGGTCTGGTTCCTATTGGTAGAAGCGCGACAGCGTGATAATATAATTTTAAGTTACCTTTTGGACCGGCATCCTGTGGCAGGATTAAGACGGAATGATAATACAGCACTGCGTAATATGTTGGCACTTTATAAATACAATAAATAAATAAATAAAATAAAATAATAAAAAATTTAATTTTAAATGACCTTATATCTTCGAGGAGACCAACTAATTAGGACCCTGATATTATAATTTTGAGTTACCTTTTGGTCCGGCGCCCTGTGGAAAAAGCACGATGGGCTGATAATAAAATTTGGAAATACCTTTTGGTCCGGCGCCCTTTGGTAGGTGCGCGACTGGCTGATAATATAATTTTGAGTTACCTCTTGGTCCGGCGCCCTGTGGTAGGAGCGCGACGGGCTGAAAATGTAATTTTGAGTGACTTTTTGGTCCAGCGCCCCATGAGCGACGGGCTAATAAAAAATTTGGAGTTACCTTTTGGTCCGGTGCCCATTGGTAGGAGCGCGACGGGCTGATAATATAATTTTAAGTTTCCTTTTGGTCCGGCGCCCTGTGGAAAGAGCGCGACGGGCTAATAATAAAATTTGGATTAACCTTTTGGTCTGGTTCCTATTGGTAGAAGCGCGACAGCCTGATAATATAATTTTAAGTTACCTTTTGGTCCAGCATCCTGTGGCAGGATTAAGACGGAATGATAATACAGCACTGCGTAATATGTTGGCACTTTATAAATACAATAAATAAATAAATAAAATAAAATAATAAAAATTTAATTTTGAATGACCTTACCGCAAGTACTTTGCCAAAAAAGAATAAAAAAAATATCTTCGAGGAGACCAACTAATTAGGACCCTTATTCACTAAGCACGTTTCGATCTAAAAATCAATTCGTTTCCGTTTTGCCATTATCAACAGCTTTGTGATGAACATGTAAAGCGCAGTTCTTGGTCTTTGCTAATACGATTGGTATTTTCTGAAATGGCAATTGTCGGCCTGCACTTCCTTTGTTTTGTTTGCACTTTTATGCTTTTTACCTTTTTGGTGAGGATCGGTATGGCTGTAGGGGAGGAGGAGGCCATAAGTAGAATTTAGGGGTATATTTAAATTATTTTAAATACGCCCCTGAGCTTTACTCTTCAGTTTGCAGCAATCTGCAATCACCAATCAAGTTCTCTCAATCAAGATGGGCTGATAATATAATTTTAAATGACCTTATCGAAAGTACTTTGCCCAAAAAGAATTTAAAAAATATCTTAGAGGAAAAAAAATGAATTAGGACCCTCATATTATAATTCTGAGTAACCTTTTGGTCCGGCGCCCTGTTCAAAGAGCACGACGGGCTGATAATAAAATTTGGAAATACCTTTTGGTCCGGCGCCCTTTGGTAGGAGCTTCACGGGCTGATATTATAATTTTAAGTTACCTTTTGGTCCGGCGCCCTGTGGAAAGAGCGCGACGGGCTGATAATAAAATTTGGAGTTACCTTTTGGTCCGGTGCCTATTGGTAGAAGCGCGACAGCATGATAATATAAATGTAGGTTACTTTTTGGTCCTGCATCCTGTGGCAAGATTAAGACGGGATAATAATATAATTTTAAATTGCCTTACCCAAAAGTACTTTGCCAAAAAAGAATATAAAAAATATCTTAGAGGAGAACAACTAATTACGACCCTGATATTATAATTTTGAGTTACCTTTTAGTCCGGCGCCCTGTGGAAAGAGCACCATGGGCTGATAATAAAATTTGGAAATACCGTTTGGTCCGGCGCCCTTTGGTAGGCGCGCGACGGGCTGATAATATAATTTTGAGTTACCTCCTAGTCCGGCGCCATGTGGAAAGAGCACGACGGGCTGATAATAAAATTTGGAGTTACCTTTTGGTCTGGTGCCTATTGGTAGAAGCGCGACAGCATGATAATATAAATTTAAGTTACCTTTTGGTCCTGCATCCTGTGGCAAGATTAAGACGGGATGATAATATAATTTTAAATTGCCTTACCCAAAGTACTTTGCCAAAAAAGAATATAAAAAATATCTTAAAGAACAACTAATTACGACCCTGATATTATAATTTTGAGTTACCTTTTGGTCCGGCGCCCTGTGGAAAGAGCACCATGGGCTGATAATAAAATTTGGAAATACCGTTTGGTCCGGCGCCCTTTGGTAGGTGCGCGACTGGCTGATAATATAATTTTGAGTTACCTCTTGGTCCGGCGCCCTGTGGTAGGAACCCAACGGGCTGAAAATGTAATTTTGAGTGACTTTTTGGTCCAGCGCCCCATGAGCGACGGGCTAATAAAAAATTTGGAGTTACCTTTTGGTCCGGTGCCCATTGGTAGGAGCGCAACGGGCTGATAATATAATTTTAAGTTTCCTTTTGGTCCGGCGCCCTGTGAAAAGAGCGCAATGGGCTAATAATAAAATTTGGATTAACCTTTTGGTCTGGTTCCTATTGGTAGAAGCGCGACAGCCTGATAATATAATTTTAAGTTACCTTTTGGTCCGGCATCCTGTGGCAGGATTAAGACGGAATGATAATACAGCACTGCGTAATATGTTGGCACTTTATAAATACAATAAATAAATAAATAAAATAATAAAAAATTTAATTTTAAATGACCTTACCGCAAGTACTTTGCCAAAAAAGAATAAAAAACAATATCTTCGAGGAGACCAACTAATTAGGACCCTTATTCACTAAGCACGTTTCGATCTAAAAATCAATTCGTTTCCGTTTTGCCATTATCAACAGCTTTGTGATGAACATGTAAATCGCAGTTCTTGGTCTTTGCTAATACGATTGGTATTTTCTGAAATGGCAATTGTCGGCCTGCACTTCCTTTGTTTTGTTTGCACTTTTATGCTTTTTACCTTTTTGGTGAGGATCGGTATGGCTGTAGGGGAGGAGGAGGCCATAAGTAGAATTTAGGGGTATATTTAAATTATTTTAAATATGCCCCTGAGCGCTACTCTTCAGTTTGCAGCAATTTGCAATCACCAATCAAGTTCTCTCAATCAAGATGGGCTGATAATATAATTTTAAATGACCTTACCGAAAGCACTTTGCCAAAAAAGAATTTTAAAAATATCTTAGAGGAAAAAAAATGAATTAGGACCCTGATATTATAATTTTGAGTTACCTTTTGGTCCGGCGCCCTGTGCAAAGAGCGTGAAAGGCTGATAATAAAATTTGGAAATACCTTTTGGTCTGGCGCCCTTTGGTAGTAGCTTCACGGGCTAATATTATAATTTTAGGTTACCTTTTGGTCCGGCGCCCTGTGGAAAGAGCGCGACGGGCTAATAAAATGTGGAGTTACCTTTTGGTCCGGTGCCTATTGGTAGAAGCGCGACAGCATGATAGTATAAATTTAAGTTACCTTTTGGTCCTGCATCCTGTGGCAGAATCAAGACGGGATGAGAATATAATTTTAAATTGCCTTACCCAAAGTACTTTGCCAAAAAAGAATATAAAAAATATCTTAGAGGAGAACAACTAATTAGGACTCTGATATTATAATTTTGAGTTACCTTTTGGTCCGGCGCCCTGTGGAAAAAGCACAACGGGCTGATAATAAAATTTGGAAATACCTTTTGGTCCGGCGCCCTTTGGTAGGCGCGTGACGGGCTGAAAGTGTAATTTTGAGTGACTTTTTGGTCCAGCGCCCCATGGAAACAGAGCGACGGGCTAATAAAAAATTTGGAGTTACCTTTTGGTCTGGTGCCCATTGGTAGGAGTGCGACGGCCTGATAATATAATTTTAAGTTACCTTTTGGTCCGGCGCCCTGTGGAAAGAGCGTGACGGGCTAATAATAAAATTTGGAGTTACCTTTTGGTCTGGTTCCTATTGGTAGAAGCGCGACAGCCTGATAATATAATTTTTAATTACCTTTTGGTCCGGCATCCTGTGGCAAGATTAAGATGGAATGATAATACAGCGCTGCGTAATATGTTGGCGCTTTATAAATACAATAAATAAATAAAATAATAAATAATATAATTTTAAATTGCCTTACCCAAAGTACTGTGCCAAAAAAGAATATAAAAAATATCTTAGAGGAGAACAACTAATTAGGACCCTTATTCACTAAGCACGTTTCGATCTAAAAATCAATTCGTTTCCGTTTTGCACATCGCAGTTCTTGGTCTTTGCTAATACGATTGGTATTTTCTGGAATGGCAATTGTCGACCTGCATTTCCTTTGTTTTGTTTGCACTTTTATGCTTTTTACCTTTTTGGTGAGGATTGGTATGGCTGTAGGGGAGGAGGAGGCCATAAGTAGAATTTAGGGGTATATTTAAATTTTAAATATGCCCCTGAATTCTACTCTTCAGTTTGCAGCAATTTGCAATCACCAATCAAGTTTTCTCAATCAAGATGGGCTGATAATATAATTTTAAATGACCTTACCGCAAGTACTTTCCCAAAAAAGAATTAAAAAAATATCTTCGAGGAGACTAACTAATTAGGACCCTTATTCATTATCAGTTTGCAGCAATTTGCAATCACCAGTCAAGTTCTCTCAATCAAGACGGGCTGATAATATAATTTTAAATGACCTTACCGAAAATACTTTGCCAAAAAAGAATATAAAAAATATCTTAGAGGAGAACAACTAATTAGGACCCTGATATTATAATTTTGAGTTACCTTTTGGTCCGGTGCCCTGTGCAAAGAGCGCGACGGGCTGATAATAAAATTTGGAAATACTTTTTGGTCCGGTGCCCATTGGTAGGAGTGCGACGGCCTGATAATATAATTTTAAGTTACCTTTTGGTCCGGCGCCCTGTGGAAAGAGCACGACGGGCTAATGATAAAATTTGGAGTTGCCTTTTGGTCTGGTTCCTATTGGTAGAAGCGCGACAGCCTGATAATATAATTTTAAGTTACCTTTTGGTCCGGCATCCTGTGGCAAGATTAAGACGGAATGATAATACAGCGCTGCGTAATATGTTGGCGCTTTATAAATACAATAAATAAATAAAATAAAATAATAAATAATATAATTTTAAATTGCTTTACCCAAAGTACTGTGCCAAAAAAAAGAGTATAAAAAATATCTTAGAAGAGAACAACTAATTAGGACCCTTATTCACTGAGCACGTTTCGATCTAAAAATCAATTCGTTTCCGTTTTGCCATTAGCTTTGTGATGAACATGTAAATCGCAGTTCTTAGTCTTTGCTAAGACGATTGGTATTTTCTGGAATGGCAATTGTCGGCCTGCATTTCCTTTTGTTTTGTTTGCACTTTTATGCTTTTTACCTTTTTGGTGAGGATCGGTATGGCAGTAGGGGAGGAGGAGGCCAGAAGTAGAATTTAGGGGTATATTTAAATTATTTTAAATATGCCCCTGAGTTCTACTCTTCAGTTTGCAGCAATTTGCAATCACCAATCAAGTTCTCTCAATCAAGACGGGCTGATAATATAATTTTAAATGACCTTACCGAAAGTACTTTGCCCAAAAAGAATATAAAAAATATCTTAGAGGAAAAAAAACGAATTAGGACCCTGATATTATAATTTTGAGTTACCTTTTGGTCCGGCGCCCTGTGCAAAGAGCGTGACGGGCTGATAATAAAATTTGGAAATACCTTTTGGTCCGGCGCCCTTTGGTAGGAGCTTCACGGGCTGATATTATAATTTTAGGTTACCTTTTGGTCCGGCGTCTATTGGTAGAAGCGCGACAGCATGATAGTATACATTTAAGTTACCTTTTGGTCCTGCATCCTGTGGCAAGATCAAGACGGGATGATAATATAATTTTAAATTGCCTTACCCAAAGTACTTTGCCAAAAAAGAATACAAAAAATATCTTAGAGGAGAACAACTAATTAGGACCCTGATATTATAATTTTGAGTTACCTTTTAGTCCGGCGCCCTGTGGAAAAAGCACGATGGGTTGATAATAAAATTTGGAAATACCTTTTGGTCCGGCGCCCTTTGGTAGGCGCGCGACGGGCTGGTAATATAATTTTGAGTTACCTCTTGGTCCGGCGCCCTGTGGTAGGAGCGCGACGGGCTGAAAATGTAATTTTGAGTGACTTTTTGGTCCAGCGCCCCATGAGCGACGGGCTAATAAAAAATTTGGAGTTACCTTTTGGTCCGGTGCCCATTGGTAGGAGCGCGACGGGCTGATAATATAATTTTAAGCTTCCTTTTGGTCCGGCGCCCTGTGGAAAGAGCGCGACGGGCTAATAATAAAATTTGGATTAACCTTTTGGTCTGGTTCCTATTGGTAGAAGCGCGACAGCCTGATAATATAAATTTAAGTTACCTTTTGGTCCGGAATCCTGTGGCAGGATTAAGACGGAATGATAATACAGCACTGCGTAATATGTTGGCACTTTATAAATACAATAAATAAATAAATAAAATAAAATAATAAAAAATTTAATTTTAAATAACCTTACCGCAAGTACTTTGCCAAAAAAGAATTAAAAAAATATCTTCGAGTAGACCAACTAATTAGGACCCTTATTCACTAAGCACGTTTCGATCTAAAAATCAATTCGTTTCCGTTTTGCCATTATCAACAGCTTTGTGATGAACATGTAAATCGCAGTTCTTGGTCTTTGCTAATACGATTGGTATTTTCTGAAATGGCAATTGTCGGCCTGCACTTCCTTTGTTTTGTTTGCACTTTTATGCTTTTTACCTTTTTGGTGAGGATCGGTATGGCTGTAGGGGAGGAGTATGCCATAAGTAGAATTTAGGGGTATATTTAAATTATTTTAAATATGCCCCTGAGCTCTACTCTTCAGTTTGCAGAAATTTGCAATCACCAATCAATTTCTCTCAATCAAGATGGGCTGACAATATAATTTTAAATGACCTTACCGAAAGCACTTTGCCAAAAAAGAATTTAAAAAATATCTTAGAAGAAAAAAAACGAATTTGGACCCTGATATTATAATTTTGAGTTACCTTTTGGTCCGGTGCCCTGTGCAAAGAGCGCAACGGGCTGATAATAAAATTTGGAAATACCTTTTGGTCCGGTGCCTATTGGTAGAAGCGCAACAGCATGATAGTATAAATTTAAGTTACCTTTTGGTCCTGCATCCTGTGGCAAGATCAAGACGGGATGAGAATATAATTTTAAATTGCCTTACCCAAAGTACTTTGCCGAAAAAGAATATAAAAAATATCTTAGAGGAGAACAACTAATTAGGACCCTGATATTATAATTTTGAGTTACCTTTTGGTCTGGCGCCCTGTGGAAAAAGCACGACGGGCTGATAATAAAATTTGGAAATACCTTTTGGTTCCGGCGGCCTTTGGTAGGCGCGTGACGGGCTGATAATATAATTTTGAGTTACCTCTTGGTCCGGCACCCTGTGGTAGGAGCGTGACGGGCTGAAAGTGTAATTTTGAGTGACTTTTTGGTCCAGCGCCCCATGGAAACAGAGCGACGGGCTAAAAAAAAATTTGGAGTTACCTTTTGGTCTGGTGCCCATTGGTAGGAGTGCGACGGCCTGATAATATTTGGTCCGGCGCCCTGTGGAAAGAGCGCGACGGGCTAATGATAAAATTTGGAGTTACCTTTTGGTCTGGTTCCTATTGGTAGAAGCGCGACAGCCTGATAATATAATTTTAAGTTACCTTTTGGTCCGGCATCCTGTGGCAAGATTAAGACGGAATGATAATACAGCGCTGCGTAATATGTTGGCGCTTTATAAATACAATAAATAAATAAAATAAAATAATAAATAATATAATTTTAAATTGCCTTACCCAAAGTACTGTGCCAAAAAAAAAAAAGAGTATAAAAAATATCTTAGAGGAGAACAACTAATTAGGACCCTTATTCACTGAGCACGTTTCGATCTAAAAATCAATTCGTTTCCGTTTTGCCATTAGCAACAGCTTTGTGATGAACATGTAAATTGCAGTTCTTGGTCTTTGCTAATACGATTGGTATTTTCTGGAATGGCAATTGTCGGCCTGCATTTCCTTTGTTTTGTTTGCACTTTTATGATTTTTACCTTTTTGGAGAGATTTGGTATGGCTGTAGGGGAGGAGGAGGCCATAAGTAGAATTTAGGGGTATATTTAAATTATTTTAAATATGCCCCTGAGTTCTACTCTTCAGTTTGCAGCAATTTGCAATCACCAGTCAAGTTCTCTCAATCAAGACGGGCTGATAATATAATTTTAAATGACCTTACTGAAAATACTTTGCCAAAAAAGAATATGAAAAATATCTTAGAGGAGAACAACTAATTAGGACCCTGATATTATAATTTTAAGTTACCTTTTGGTCCGGTGCCCTGTGCAAAGAGCGCGACGGGCTGATAATAAAATTTGGAAATACCTTTTGGTCCGGTGCCCATTGGTAGGAGTGCGACGGCCTGATAATATAATTTTAAGTTACCTTTTGGTCCGGCATCCTGTGGCAAGATTAAGACGGAATGATAATACAGCGCTGCGTAATATATGTTCGCGCTTTATAAATACAATAAATAAATAAAATAAAATAATAAATTATATAATTTTAAATTGCCTTACCCAAAGTACTGTGCCAAAAAAAGAGTATAAAAAATATCTTAGAGGAGAACAACTAATTAGGACCCTTATTCACTGAGCACGTTTCGATCTAAAAATCAATTTGTTTCCGTTTTGCCATTAGCAACAGCTTTGTGATGAACATGTAAATCGCAGTTCTTGGTCTTTGCTAAGACGATTGGTATTTTCTGGAATGGCAATTGTCGGCCTGCATTTCCTTTTGTTTTGTTTGCACTTTTATGCTTTTTACCTTTTTGGTGAGGATCGGTATGGCAGTAGGGGAGGAGGAGGCCAGAAGTAGAATTTAGGGGTATATTTAAATTATTTTAAATATGCCCCTGAGTTCTACTCTTCAGTTTGCAGCAATTTGCAATCACCAATCAAGTTCTCTCAATCAAGACGGGCTGATAATATAATTTTAAATGACCTTACCGAAAGTACTTTGCCAAAAAAGAATATAAAAAATATCTTAGAGGAGAAAAACTAATTAGGACCCTGATATTATAATCTTGAGTTACCTTTTGGTCCGGCGCCCTGTGCTAAGAGCGCGACTGGCTGGTAATAAAATTTGGAAATACCTTTTGGTCCAGCGCCCTTTGGTAGGAGCTTCACGGGCTGATATTATAATTTTAAGTTCCCTTTTGGTCCGGCGCCTATTGGTAGAAGCGCGACAGCATGATAGTATACATTTAAGTTACCTTTTGGTCCTGCATCCTGTGGCAAGATCAAGACGGGATGATAATATAATTTTAAATTGCCTTACCCAAAGTACTTTGCCAAAAAAGAATATAAAAATTATCTTAGAGGAGAACAACTAATTAGGACCCTGATATTATAATTTGGAGTTACCTTTTGGTCCGGTGCCCATTGGTAGGAGCGCGACGGGCTGATAATATAATTTTAAGTTACCTTTTGGTCCTGCAACCTGTGGCAAGATCAAGATTTTAAATTTCCTTACCCAAAGTACTTTGCCAAAAAAGAATATAAAAAATATCTTAGAGGAGAACAACTAATTAGGACCCTGATATTATAATTTTGAGTTACCTTTTGGTCCGGCGCCCTGTGGAAAAAGCACGATGGGCTACTAAAATTTGGAAATACCTTTTCATCCGGCGCCCTTTGGTAGGCGCGCGACGGGCTGATAATATAATTTTGAGTTACCTCTTGGTCCGGCGCCCTGTGGTAGGAGCGCGACGGGCTGAAAATGTAAGTTTTGAGTGACTTTTTGGCCCAGCGCCCCATGAGCGACAGGCTAATACAAAATTTGAAGTTACCTTTTGGTCCGGTGCCCATTGGTAGGAGCACGACGGGCTGATAATATAATTTTTAGTTACCTTTTGGTCCGGCGCCCTGTGAAAAGAGCGCTCCGGGCTACTAAAATTTGGATTAACCTTTTGGTCTGTTTCCTATTGGTAGAAGCGCGACAGCCTGATAATATAATTTTAAGTTACCTTTTGGTCCGGCATCCTGTGGCAAGATTAAGACGGAATGATAATACAGCGCTGCGTAATATGTTGGCGCTTTATAAATACAATAAATAAATTAAATAAAATAATAAATAATATAATTTTAAATTGCCTTACCCAAAGTACTGTGCCAAAAAAGAGTATAAAAAATATCTTAGAGGAGAACAACTAATTAGGACCCTTATTCACTAAGCATGTTTCGATCTAAAAATCAATTCGTTTCCGTTTTGCCATTAGCAGCAGCTTTGTGATGAACATGTAAATCGCAGTTCTTGGTCTTTGCTAAAACGATTGGTATTTTCTGGAATGGCAATTGTTGGCCTGCATTTCCTTTGTTTTGTTTGCACTTTTATGCTTTTTACCTTTTTGGTGAGGATCGGTATGGCTGTAGGGGAGGAGGAAGCCATAAGTAGAATTTAGGGGTATATTTAAATTATTTTAAATATGCCCCTGAGCTCTACTCTTCAGTTTGCAGCAATTTGCAATCACCAATCAAGTTCTCTCAATCAAGATGGGCTGATAATATAATTTTAAATGACCTTACCGAAAGTACTTTGCCAAAAAAGAATTTAAAAAATATCTTAGAGGAAAAAAAAAGAATTAGGACCCTCATATTATAATTTTGAGTTACCTTTTGGTCCGGCACCCTGTGCAAAGAGCGCGACGGGCTGATAATAAAATTTGTAAATACCTTTTGGTCCGGCGCCCTTTGGTAGGAGCTTCACGGGCTGATATTATAATTTTAAGTTACCTTTTGGTCCGGCGCCCTCTGGAAAAAGCACGATGGGCTACTAAAATTTGGAAATACCTTTTCATCCGGCGCCCTTTGGTAGGCGCGCGACGGGCTGATAATATAATTTTGAGTTACCTCTTGGTCCGGCGCCCTGTGGTAGGAGCGCGACGGGCTGAAAATGTAAGTTTTGAGTGACTTTTTGGCCCAGCGCCCCATGAGCGACAGGCTAATACAAAATTTGAAGTTACCTTTTGGTCCGGTGCCCATTGGTAGGAGCACGACGGGCTGATAATATAATTTTTAGTTACCTTTTGGTCCGGCGCCCTGTGAAAAGAGCGCTCCGGGCTACTAAAATTTGGATTAACCTTTTGGTCTGTTTCCTATTGGTAGAAGCGCGACAGCCTGATAATATAATTTTAAGTTACCTTTTGGTCCGGCATCCTGTGGCAAGATTAAGACGGAATGATAATACAGCGCTGCGTAATATGTTGGCGCTTTATAAATACAATAAATAAATTAAATAAAATAATAAATAATATAATTTTAAATTGCCTTACCCAAAGTACTGTGCCAAAAAAGAGTATAAAAAATATCTTAGAGGAGAACAACTAATTAGGACCCTTATTCACTAAGCATGTTTCGATCTAAAAATCAATTCGTTTCCGTTTTGCCATTAGCAGCAGCTTTGTGATGAACATGTAAATCGCAGTTCTTGGTCTTTGCTAAAACGATTGGTATTTTCTGGAATGGCAATTGTTGGCCTGCATTTCCTTTGTTTTGTTTGCACTTTTATGCTTTTTACCTTTTTGGTGAGGATCGGTATGGCTGTAGGGGAGGAGGAAGCCATAAGTAGAATTTAGGGGTATATTTAAATTATTTTAAATATGCCCCTGAGCTCTACTCTTCAGTTTGCAGCAATTTGCAATCACCAATCAAGTTCTCTCAATCAAGATGGGCTGATAATATAATTTTAAATGACCTTACCGAAAGTACTTTGCCAAAAAAGAATTTAAAAAATATCTTAGAGGAAAAAAAAAGAATTAGGACCCTCATATTATAATTTTGAGTTACCTTTTGGTCCGGCACCCTGTGCAAAGAGCGCGACGGGCTGATAATAAAATTTGTAAATACCTTTTGGTCCGGCGCCCTTTGGTAGGAGCTTCACGGGCTGATATTATAATTTTAAGTTACCTTTTGGTCCAGCGCCCTGTGGAAAGAGCGCGACGGGTTGATAATAAAATTTGGAGTTACCTTTTGGTCCGGTGCCTATTGGTAGAAGCGCGACAGCATGATAGTATAAATTTAAGTTACCTTTTGGTCCTGCATCCTGTGGCAAGATCAAGACGGGATGATAATATAATTTTAAATTGCCTTACCCAAAGTACTTTGCCAAAAAAGAATATAAAAAATATCTTAGAGGAGAACAACTAATTAGGACCCTGATATTATAATTTTGAGTTACCTTTTGGTCCGGCACCCTGTGGAAAAAGCACTATGGGCTGATAATAAAATTTGGAAATACCTTTTGGTCCGGCGCCCTTTGGTAGGCGCGTGACGGGCTGATAATATAATTTTGAGTTACCTCTTGGTCCGACGCCCTGTGGTAGGAGCGCGACGGGCTGAAAATGTAATTTTGAGTGACTTTTTGGGACAGCGCCCCATGGAAACAGAGCGACGGGCTAATAAAAAAATGTGGAGTTACCTTTTGGTCCGGTGCCCATTGGTAGGAGTGCGACGGCCTGATAATATAATTTTAAGTTACCTTTTGGTCTGGCGCCCTGTGGAAAAAGCGCGACGGGCTAATAATAAAATTTGGAGTTACCTTTTGGTCTGGTTCCTATTGGTAGAAGCGCGACAGCCTGATAATATAATTTTAAGTTACCTTTTGGTCTGGCATCCTGTGGCAAGATTTAGACGGAATGATAATACAGCGCTGCGTAATATGTTGGCGCTTTATAAATACAATAAATAAAATAATAAATAATATAATTTTAAATTGCCTTACCCAAAGTACTGTGCCAAAAAAAAAAAGAGTATAAAAAATATCTTAGAGGAGAACAACTAATTAGGACCCTGATATTATAATTTTGAGTTACCTTTTGGTCCGGCGCCCTGTGGAAAAAGCACTATGGGCTGATAATAAAATTTGGAAATACCGTTTGGTCCGGCACCCTTTGGTAGGAGCTTCACGGGCTGATATTATAATTTTAAGTTACCTTTTGGTCCGGCGCCCCGTGCAAAGAGCGCGATGGGCTGATAATAAAATTTGGAGTTACCTTTTGGTCCGGTGCCTATTGGTAGAAGCGCGACAGCATGATGATATAAATTTAAGCTACCTTTTGGTCCTGCATCCTGTGGCAAGATCAAGATTTTAACCACTTGAGGACCCACCCTTTACCCCCCCCTTAAGGACCAGCGCTGTTATTTGTGATCTGTGCTGGGTGGGCTCTACAGCCCCCAGCACAGATCAGGGTGCATCCAGAGAGATCAGATCGCCCCCTTTTTCCCCCACTATGGGGATGATGTGCTGGGGGGGTCTGATCGCTCCTGCCTGTGTTGCGGGGGGGGCACCTCAAAGCCCCCCTCCGCGGCGAAATCCCCCCCCCCCCTCCCTCTCCTACCTGGCCCCCTGGTGTTCCGGGCTGCACAGGACGCTATCCGTCCTGTGCAGCCAGTGACAGGACGTCCCCTGTCACATGGCGGCGATCCCCGGCCGCTGATTGGCCGGGGATCGCCGATCTGCCTTACGGCGCTGCTGCGCAGCAGCGCCGTACAATGTAAACAAAGCGGATTATTCCTGCTTGTGTTTACATATAGCCTGCGGGCCGCACGGAACCCCCCGCCGTGAATTGACAGGAAGCAGTCGCTCGCACGAGCGGCTGCTTCCTGATTAATCAGCCTGCAGCTGGCGACGCAATACTACATCGCTGGTCCTGCAGCTGCCACTTTGCAAGTGGTTAAATTGCCTTACCCAAAGTACTTTGCCAAAAAAAGAGTATAAAAAATATCTTAGAGGAGAACAACTAATTAGGACCCTGATATTATAATTTTGAGTTACCTTTTGGTCCGGTGCCCTGTGCAAAGAGCGCGACGGGCTGATAATAAAATTTGGAAATACCTTTTGGTCCGGCGCCCTTTGGTAGGCGCGCGACAGGCTGATAATATAATTTTGAGTTACCTCTTGGTCCGGCGCCCTGTGGTAGGAGCGCGACGGCCTGATAATATAATTTTAAATTACCTTTTGGTCCGGCATCCTGTGGCAAGATTAAGATGGAATGATAATACAGTGCTGCGTAATATGTTGGCGCTTTATAAATACAATAAATAAATTAAATAAAATAATAAAAAATATAATTTTAAATTGCCTTACCCAAAGTACTGTGCCAAAAAAAGAGTATAAAAAATATCTTAGAGGAAAACAACTAATTAGGAGGGTCCTAATTAGTTGTTCTCCTCTAAGATATTCACTAAGCACGTTTCGATCTAAAAATCAATTCGTTTCTGTTTTGCCATTAGCAGCAGCTTTGTGATGAACATGTAAATCGCAGTTCTTGGTCTTTGCTAAAACGATTGGTATTTTCTGGAATGGCAATTGTCGGCCTGCATTTCCTTTGTTTGGTTTGCACTTTTATGCTTTTTACCTTTTTGGTGAGGATTGGTATGGCTGTAGGGGAGGAGGAAGCCATAAGTAGAATTTAGGGGTATATTTAAATTATTTTAAATATGCCCCTGAGTTCTACTCTTCATTCATTGCAGCAATTTGCAATCACCAATCAAGTTCTCTCAATCAAGACGGGCTGATAATATAATTTTAAATGACCTTACCGAAAGTACTTTGCCGTAAAAAGAATATAAAAAATATCTTAGAGGAGAAAAACTAATTAGGACCCTGATATTATAATTTTGAGTTACCTTTTGGTCTGGCGCCCTGTGCAAAGAGCGCGATGGGCTGATAATAA
This sequence comes from Hyperolius riggenbachi, assembly GCF_040937935.1. Taxonomy (NCBI): domain Eukaryota; kingdom Metazoa; phylum Chordata; class Amphibia; order Anura; family Hyperoliidae; genus Hyperolius; species Hyperolius riggenbachi. Next base: position 241,678,070 of record NC_090653.1, on the reverse strand, counting down.
AATTTGGAGTTACCTTTTGGTCCGGTGCCTATTGGTAGAAGCGCGACAGCATGATGATATAAATTTAAGTTACCTTTTGGTCCTACATCCTGTGGCAAGATCAAGATTTTAAATTGCCTTACCCAAAGTACTTTGCCAAAAAAGAGTATAAAAAATATCTTAGAGGAGAAAAACTAATTAGGACCCTGATATTATAATTTTGAGTTACCTTTTGGTCCGGCGCCCTGTGCAAAGAGCGCGACGGGCTGATAATAAAATTTGGAAATACCTTTTGGTCCGGCGCCCTTTGGTAGGAGCTTCACGGGCTGATATTATAAGTTACCTTTTGGTCCGTCGCCCTGTGGAAAGAGTGCAACGGGCTGATAATAAAATTTGGAGTTACCTTTTGGTCCGGTGCTTATTGGTAGAAGCGCGACAGCATGATAGTATAAATTTAAGTTACCTTTTGGTCCTGCATGCTATGGCAAGATCAAGATGGGATGATAATATAATTTTAAATTGCCTTACCCAAAGTACTTTGCCAAAAAAAGAATATAAAAAATATCTTAGAGGAGAACAACTAATTAGGACCCTGATATTATAATTTTGAGTTACCTTTTGGTCCAGCGCCCTGTGGAAAAAGCACGACGGGCTGATAATAAAATTTGGAAATACCTTTTGGTCCGGCGCCCTTTGGTAGACGCGTGACGGGCTGATAATATAATTTTGAGTTACTTCTTGGTCCGACGCCTTGTGGTAGGAGCGCGACGGGCTGAAAATGTAATTTTGAGTGACTTTTTTGGTCCAGCGCCCCATGGAAACAGAGCGACGGGCTAATAAAAAATTTGGAGTTACCTTTTGGTCCGGTGCCCATTGGTAGGAGTGCGCCAACCTGATAATATAATTTTAAGTTACCTTTTGGTCCGGCGCCCTGTGGAAAGAGCGCAACGGGCTAATTATAAAATTTGGAGTTACCTTTTGGTCTGGTTCCTATTGGTAGAAGCGCGACAGCCTGATAATATAATTTTAAGTTACCTTTTGGTCCGGCATCCTGTGGCAAGATTAAGACGGAATGATAATACAGCGCTGCGTAATATGTTGGCGCTTTATAAATACAATAAAATAATAAATAATATAATTTTAAATTGCCTTACCCAAAGTACTGTGCCAAAAAAAGAGTATAAAAAATATCTTAGAGGAGAACAACTAATTAGGACCCTTATTCACTAAGCACTTTTCGATCTAAAAATCAATTCGTTTCCGTTTTGCCATTAGCAACAGCTTTGTGATGAACATGTAAATCGCAGTTCTTGGTCTTTGCTAATACGATTGGTATTTTCTGGAATGGCAATTGTCGGCCTGCATTTCCTTTGTTTTGTTTGCACTTTTATGCTTTTTACCTTTTTGGTGAGGATTGGTATGGCTGTAGGGGAGGAGGAGGCCATAAGTAGAATTTAGGGGTATATTTAAATTATTTTAAATATGCCCCTGAGTTCTACTCTTCAGTTTGCAGCAATTTGCAATCACCAGTCAAGTTCTCTCAATCAAGACGGGCTGATAATATAATTTTAAATGACCTTACCGAAAGTACTTTGCCAAAAAAGAATATAAAAAATATCTTCGAGGAGAACAACTAATTAGGACCCTGATATTATAATTTTGAGTTACCTTTTGGTCCGGTGCCCTGTGGAAAAAGCACTATGGGCTGATAATAAAATTTGGAAATACCGTTTGGTCCGGCACCCTTTGGTAGGCGCGCGACGGGCTGATAATATAATTTTGAGTTACCTCCTGGTCTGGCGCCATGTGGAAAGAGCACGACGGGCTGATAATAAAATTTGGAGTTACCTTTTGGTCCGGTGCCTATTGGTAGAAGCGAGACAGCATGATAATATAAATGTAAGTTACCTTTTGGTCCTGCATCCTGTGGCAAGATTAAGACGGGATAATAATATAATTTTAAATTGCCTTACCCAAAGTACTTTGACAAAAAATAATATAAAAAATATCTTAGAGGGGGGGCGTGGCCGGAAGCCGATGGAGCAGGACGCGTAAGCGAGAAGCTCTGGGGAGACGCTGACTAAAAGGCTGTCTGTTAGCACGCAACCACCCTAAAATGACAGGCAAGGAGAGGGAGAAGCAAGTTAAGCAGACCGGGAAACAGAGCGAGCGCCTTCAAGCGAGCCAGCAAAAGGGAATACTGGAGATTTTCAAGTCCCAGCCGAGTGCTGCAAATTCAGGCCCGAAAAGCAAGATGGCGCCGACCTCCGAGCAGCAGAGTGTGACGCAGCAACCAGCGAGAGAGACTACACAGGCCCATGGGGAAACTACCCAACCCCAAGTCAAGGTACTGACGCTGGGAGATCTAAACTCAGTGGCCGGGGAACTAAAATCCGCGTTGCAGGTAGCGGTGGCATCAGTGCGGGGAGACATACAAACACTTGCCGCCAAGGTGGACTCTATTACAAATGCGGCCAAAGCGCAGGCTAGTGATATTAAACGCCTCAAGAAACAATCTAGCAGGCAGGATCACCAGATACAGCAGGCTTTTAGGATAATGGAAGATCTTGATAATAGGGGGCGCAGGAACAACTTGAGAATCAAAGGCTTGTCTGAATCGGTCCAACAGACCCAGATTATGGACGCTTTGCAATCCCTCTTTAACAGCCTGTTAGAAAGGGAAAAAGACACGGCCATAGAATTTGTTCGCGCGCACAGAGCACTGAAGTCACGAAGTGCAGATCCTAATGCTCCGCGGGATGTCATCTGCTGCTTAGCCTCATTCCCCCTTAAGGAAGAGATCGTCAGAGCAGCAAGAAATCAAGAGAAGATTACATTTAATAGCTCTGAAATTGCAATTTTTCAAGATCTCTCCCCCATCACTCTGAGGCAACGGAGGGCCCTGAAGTCTCTGCTACAAATCTTAAGGGAGAAGAATATGCTATATAAATGGAGATTCCCATTTGGCCTGAGTGTTACACATAAAGGAGAAACACACATCCTGCAGACACCAGAAGATATATCCTCTTTCTGTGAGGCACTGCGGATCGACACCCCCGACCTGAGCGAGTGGCAACAAGAGTTTGGCCTCTCCACCATCTTGGAGTCTCTAACATCCCCCCTACAACAGGGGCCAAGGGATCGAGCGAAACGCCGAAAAAAGGCCGCAGACGCCTGGTCGGATAAAGTGTCGCATGCCAGTCCTTCTTCTTCTGATGAGTCAAACCAAGGGGACACAGCTTCTGGGGAAGGTCCCCTGTGATATCAAGTGCTTTAGTCGGATTAACGTGATCCTTGGTTAGACTGATACAACTCTCAACGCTCTGTTAAGTATGCTCTTTGTTTGTTTTTATTTTTTCTCTCCATTTTGACTCCTCGTATATGTGCCATTATTCCAGGTTTCGTAGTCACAGTCTGCCTGCTGTTTTAGATGGCTAACTTTAACTTCTAGGATTTATCTTAAGACTATGGCCAACCATGTAGAGGATGTTAAAAGAGGACACTGACTGAAGTCAATATGCTCCCCCTTTTTCTACCTAGATAAGCCATGGCACATGACCGAGCACTATTTACAGGTTATATGCAAGACTTAACACGCATGCTTGCATACATTGGTTTTTCTTATAATAATCAACCTGTCTCTCCTCAAGAAGCTTGCTTGTACTATTCAGTTTGCACTTTTTGTTGAATCTTGTTGTGAGCTATAGAGTTTCCTGTTTCTAGGCTTACTGTGTTATTTCTCTGTTGTTGGTGATTAAGCCACTTTCATAACACACCCCCCAATACCAGAGACACCTAAAACTAAGTTTTAGGAGTCACACTATTACAGTTTGAGTGTAGAGGTGGTTCGGCCCCTCTACTCTGTAGGTTAAGCTGAGCGGTGACGGTGCAATCTTCTACTGTTTGTGCGCTGCTGGTTTGGCGTGCAAACAAGACCCTTCTAGTTATACATCCACGTGGGCTACTCCATTTAGACTCACGGTTGATCTATCCCATTCGCTCCATGGCAGGCAGGATGCAAAAGGTTTCAATTATGTCCCTGAATGCTCAGGGCCTGACCTCTCCTCTCAAGAGAAAATGGGTGCTCTCTGAAGCTTCTAGATAGTGTTGGGCGAACACCTAGATGTTCGGGTTCGCGAACGTTCGCCGAACATCGCCGCGATGTTCGGGTGTTCGCGCCGAACTCCGAACATAATGGAAGTCAATGGGGACCCGAACTTTCGTGCTTTGTAAAGCTTCCTTACATGCTACATACCCCAAATTTGCAGGGTATGTGCACCTTGGGAGTGGGTACAAGAGGAAAAAAAATATTTGAAAAAGAGCTTATAGTTTTTGAGAAAATTGATTGTAAAGTTTCAAAGGAAAAACTGTCTTTTAAATGTGGAAAATGTCATGTTTCTTTGCACAGGTAACATGCTTTTTGTCGCCATGCAGTCATAAATGTAATACAGAGAAGAGGTTCCAGGAAAAGGGACCGGTAACGCTAACCCAGCACCACCAGCAGCAGCACACGTGATGGAACAGGAGGAGGAGGCGCAGGCGGAGAAGGCCACGCTTTTTGAGACACAACAACCCAGGCCTTGCATGAGGACAAGAAGCGTGCGGATAGCATGCTTTTTACCGCCATGCAGTCATAAATGTAATAAAGATGAGAGGTTCCATAAACAGGGACCGGCAACGCTAACCCAGCAGCAGCAGCACACGTGATGGAACAGGAGGAGGCGCAGGAGGAGAAGGCCACGCTTTGAGACACAACAACCCAGGCCTTGCATGAGGACAAGAAGCGTGCGGATAGCATGCTTTGTACCGCCATGCAGTCATAAATGTAATAAAGATAAGAGGTTCAATAAACAGGGACCGGGCGGCAACGCTAACCCAGCAGCAGCAGACGTGATGGAACAGGAGGAGGCGCAGGAGGAGAAGGCCACGCTTTCAGGCGCAACTCAGGCCTTGCATGAGGACAAAAAAATGCGTGCGCAAAGCAATGCCATGAGTAGTTTTAAGGACACAATGGGCTATTCGGAGGAGCTATTCCCACCCCCACAATCTTCTACCTGTGAAAGGTCAATGGAACAGCCACAAATGTTGTGCCCGGATTCACAACCTTTTTCTGTGGAAAATGCACCTCGCACTGAAATGCAAGGCGAGGCCGAGGATGAACATGACGTCAACAACTCAACATGACGCAAAATGGGGGCAGAACAGAAAGCTGCTTTCAATGTTTTGAAGGCCTTAATTGCCTCCGGTGGCCAGTTAGATGCATCATTCATCACACCCAAATCCCAGAGCAATGTGTGCAGTAATTTGAATTGCAGGAGGTGTACCGAGATCATCTGGACAAGTGACCAAGTGACCAAGTGACAAGTGACAAAGTGACCAGTGACAGAGTGACAAAGTGACAAAGTGACAAAATGACAAAGTGACAAGTGACAAAGTGACAAGTGACAAAGTGACAAAATGACAAAGTGACAAAGTGACCAGTGACAAGTGAGAGGTTGTTCTGGGGAGCTCTACTCCACTGCACACAGTCACATATGAGGAGAGGTCTCGTCGGGACTGCTGATCCTCCTCAGCTTGCTCAAAGCCTTGAGGGTTCCTGAAGATCCTCTGCTTGGAGTTCGCCGGGGTTCAGCTTGGTGTCGGGGTCGGCGGCGTCCTCCTCACTCCAACGTGGCAGATCTTCTGTTGAAGGAAAAAAAAAAAAACATTTTTTAAAGTCCAGTACCGCTTCTGAAGGACTCACCAAGAGATGCAGGAGCGCTTCAATCTAGCGCACCATCGCTCACTGGGTGATATCCCTCCCTACGCGCTGGAATTCTACGCTGCACATGCTAGCACGCTTTTGCGCAGTGCCGAGGCGCATTCCAGCAGCTAGTTACCAAGCTTCTGTGGATCTGATTCGGCCGCCATGTTGGATCTCTGCCAAGTCCTCCAAAATTTTGAGCAATCCACGTTGCTTGTGACTGAGCAGTGACAACTCTACAGTCAGCATTACAATACCACTGCTGTGTTTACTGAAGAAATCAGTGTTGAAGATGGAAACCGCTGGCATGATGCAAGTGGGGGAATCTGAAGATGAAAACGATCAGCGTGATGATACCAACATCAGGCAACCTGCCTCAGGAAACGCTGGTCCCCAGGCCCGGATTTCTGCAAAGGCCACAGAGGCCACGGCGATAAAATCAGATAAGATCAGAAGGGCGGCATGACTTGGAGAGAGAAGAGGTCATATGTCAAAGTAAATCATCTCCTCTGTTCCCGCAGCGCAGCCAGCCAGCGCCCTGCTCTGCACTAATAGAAGAATTCCAGAGTTCCCCAATCCCTGCACCTCTTACTTCCTGATGTGTTATAACAATCAGGATCAATCATAACTGTCACCTGATGATCCAATTATTTATATGGATCGACATACAGTACAAGTGGATGTGAGAAATACCAGGGATTTACATTACAAAGAAGATAAAACTAAGTTCCTCTGAGTTCTAATGCAGGCATTCACAAACATTTCTGCTAGTTTCTTCGCCTTCTCTTTTAGAGCTGTGACACTGTCTGACCCCAGCAGTTGTAAATTACACTTTCTTATCTAGGCCTAATTTATTGCTTTCTTTTCTTCTTAGCCAGTGATCTGGTCTCTGCTTAAGTTAACTCTTTCCTGACTCATTTTCTGTCCTTCATCTCTGACCATCTATGAGAACTGCTGCAGCCTGGAATAAAAATGCTGTATGCTTCCCTTTCATTGCTAAACTGTCACTGTCACCTGAGCTGTTACTACCTCTATGCTAGTGTGTATGAATTGGCATCCTTCTGCTTTCCTGTAGCATTAGAGCATTCTACCATCTTAGCCATCAGCAAAAGCAGAGAGTTTTGAATCAGGATGATACCATTTATTGACTTAAAAGAAAAAGAGTAATCTTTCTGCTAATAAGCCTTCTTCAGACTTTGTTCCTGTATACTGTCTATATGTTAAAGCACACCGCCATATGTACATTCAGCATTCAAAAGAGATACGTAGATTTTTCGGCAAATATAAATAAATGTCATTCAGATGCTTTAAAGTGGAGCTGAACTCTTGCACAGGACAGAAGGAAACCATGCAGAGACATGCACCATGTGTGTATTTAGAGAGCCTTTCAAATTCTTCCACATCTGTGTCTAATCACAAATTTGATATCTTCCCTGTGTCACCTGGCTGCCACAGCATATAAGCTTATTTTAAAGCACAAGATGTTAATATATTTGCTTCCATGAAAGTAGGAATTAGACACACTGTCTATTTATTGCAGGATTTGTATCAGCTGTAACAAAGAAATGTTTTTTCTTTAAAGGTTATGTTGTTGAGTATCTTTTAGAGCAGAGAGGAAGTTCTGAGTTCAGGTCCACACTAATTACAACCAAACATCCAAAGTGGGTCTTGACAGGATGTTTGCTACTTACCTGTTCTCTGTTTTGTTTGGGCTTTTCTCCATTGCACTGCCCTGCCACCTGTTTGTGGCTCCAACTGCAGTCAGCCGCACAGAGGACAAAGAAGCAGTGCATGCTCTGGCCACTTGCTCTCCCTGTAATTTCCTGCTCCTGCCCAGATGTGCACAGCAGCCAAGGCCGGTACAGTGTTATGCATTCTTGACGAGTACCGATCATACATCAGCGTAATTTCTCAAGTATGCATTCCCAGAACACTATCGGCTGCTGTGCACATTCGAGCAGGAGCGCAAATTTCCATCGTGAGAGGACAGAGCATCCACTGATTCTTTGTTCAATGAGGGGCACAGCAGCACAACTGAAATGAGCCCATTCAAACCAGTGATCGCTAGTCAGATAGTTGGACAGAATGTTTTTTGGTGGTGGTGGTGGCGGGGGGGGGGGGGGGGGTTGGGGGGCGCTTGGTGACAGCAGGCCTAGGGCACTGGTAAGTACAAATCCGGCCCCTGCTGGTCCCAGCTATGACAAAGAACAGGACGAGGAACAGCTGGAGTTGGAGCAGGAATTGGATGCCCCCACTGCCGAGGGACAGAGCGGTGTACGTTGGACTTCCACAATTTAGCGGGAATGGACAGCAGAAGAGGAAGAAAGTGATGCTGGTGACGAATATGGTGCATCACAACAATCACAACGCTCACAAGAACATGAAGACAGAGGAGTCTGGCAGGATTCTCTGGCACACATGGCTCAATTCATGCTAGACTGCATTGAACGCGGCCCGCGCATTATTCACTATTCATTATTATTCATTATTCTGGACAACACCAATTACTGGGTTTATACCCAGTTTATACAAACACAATGTTAAAAAACTGATTGAAGAAAGTGTCAGACAGGTCAAAAATGGAACAATTCCAGCAGGCCCTTGAGGATGGAGACTTTAGAGAGGAGATTGACATCCTCCTCCTTCTCTAGCCAGTTGTACGCCGACAGACTGACTTCAGCAAACCCAGGAGGACCAGGAGGGCAGCAAAGAACACAAGCTGCTGCTAGTGCCCAAAAGGGAATGGTATTGGCAGTGTCCTTGGAGTGGGAACATTTTCTGACACCCATGCAGCAGCCACAGAACAGCAATCGGGCAGTTCCACGTCCTCCAACACCAATCGCCTGGAGAAGATGGTCAAGGACTACATGTCAGATGGCGTAGCTGTGTTGAACAATCCATCTGCAGACAGACGGTGAGTGTGACAGCACAGAAGGACCATGGCAACTCACTCATAGTACCACAGTTTGATAGTGCTGCCCAAAAAATTATATGGATCCGTGGACCCGGGCAGTACTGGGAAGTGGGAACGCAGATTTTAGTACCTAAACACACGATACAACATGTTTTCCGGGGTCGGACTCTGAGGCACATACAGATGGTCTCGATCATCATCCTCATCATACAACTCTTCTCCTGAGTCTGACCCACCCACCACCTCTGCCACTCCAACATCCCCAGACACAGACCCCTCATCGTCCTCAACATTAACTTGGGATGCTGGCCTGAGCCCGACCTCCTCCTCCACATCAGGCCCCATCATCTCCTCAATGGCAGCCCTCAATAATCGCTCTGGCGCCGGACCGATGGACACAACGTTCTCCTCCAGGGAGGGCTGCTGCTGACCACTGGCTGCTGGGGTGGATGTTATAGCTTGCGTGGGGCGTTGGCTGTTGCTGTTGTTGGGAGTGCTGCTCACAGTGGAGGTCTCTGAGGAACTCATGGTGAGCTCATATAGTGGTTGACGTTGAGTGGAGTATTACTGATCCCAGCAATATACACACTGACTGGCAGAGTACGCAATGCTATATAGTGGTTGACGGTGAGTGAAGTACTACAGATCCCAGCAATATACACAGTGACTGGCAGTACAATGGTATGGGTGGGTGAGCAGAGTACTACAGATCCCAGCAATGCTATATAGTAATGGGGTGACTGTGTGAGCGGCAGTGTACTACTGTTCCCAGCAGACACAGAGTGGCAGTAAACACAATGCTATATAGTGTGGCTGAGCGAGCGGTGTACTACTGTTCCTAGCAGACACAGAGTGGCAGTAAACACAATGCTATATAGTGTGGCTGAGCGAGCGGTGTACTACTATTCCCAGCAGACACAGAGTGGCAGTAAACAGAATGCTATATAGTGTTATAATTTAAGTAGGCCTCAGTTACTTGGCCTGAGTTTTATGTAAAAGGCTTGTCCGCAGTGTATGCCTTTAAAATAAATAGAGGTTTTGTGATGCAGGCAGAGGCATCTCAGGGTCTGCGTGTAGCAGAGGATACACGCAGATACTGAGAACATGTTCCTAAAAGAAGGCCATCGGACTACTCTGACCTCAACCACAGGAACAGAAAACATTGGCCATGTTTACTAAACATCCACGGTCCTGCATATAGGCCAAATGCCTCATTGATTATTAATCAAGTAGGTGTGTATGATGACACCACGAGTGAGTCCACCAATAATCTGGTCTAGGGGGTGGCGAAGATGATGTCATATTTAACTCTTTCCTAGTCAGTATTAAAGGCTGAGGGAGCTATGATAGCTCACTTCTACTTCTGCTTCTTCCTTCTGCACTAGCTAGCAAGGCTGACTGGGACGACTTCTAAGCATGTTCTTCCTTTCTGTAATCTGATATAATGTATGCTGTACATAGGTAGTTTAGTGTAACGTAGTTAGGAAGAAGGTACCTGATAGACTCCAGCAGGGAGTCTAATCACGAGCTTGTAATGCAACATGAAGATTGGCATGGCTAGGATATGATGAATGTATCTATCTGTATTCCTGTTTCCTGAATAAATAACGTAATCATTGAAGAAGCCTGAGAAAGTCTATATCCTGTTTGCGGTGTGGAGAGTCAAGTGATCTCACAGTCTGTGAGACGATGGTGTCGAAGCAAGGTGATTAGAACAGTTTATAACAGTGGTGCTGAAATCCTTCCCTGCCTAGCAATACAGGCAGACGGGGCCGGGGCCGAAGAAAGTGGTTTCAAGATATTCCACAGCAAAACAAGCGGAATAGACGGACACGGACTGTAAAGCTTATCAAGCTGATACTGATAAGCTGGTGTGAGTGTGTGGGAGCCGAGCACACACGGGCTGCAATTCGAGAGAACCAGCGGCGACACTCGTGGATGTTAAACTTTGGCTGTAAGTGCACATCAGTCATAGCCTAAACCGGATCGCAGGTGACTGGAACGCTCCGAGGCCGGCTGGCAGCTGCCGCTGGATATCGATCCGCTGAGCCAGTGTGGGTACACAGAGATGACGCTCAGGAGTTCCAGAGATCCACTCAGTGTCGTGAAAAAGTTGCCATAAGCTGGTCGAATTCGCAGGCTTACAAAGTCCTCTGCTCAGGCAAGTATGTTTTACGTTGTTATGTTGCATTATCTTTATTGTATGAGAGGAGGATAATGTATTCTGTGTTTTGTGTTAATTGCAGCGTGGAGGCTGCGGGTTTCGCATCTTGTAAATGCAGGGTGCGGTTGTCAGAGTTTATGTGTTTTGTTTGGTTTCTTCGGATTCAAGTTTCCTGTGTTGCATATTTACGTGGTGGTTATTTCTGTATTTGTTTCAGTTATGTTTTTGCTGGAAAGAAGTCGATTGGGTTTTTTTTTTCCCTTCTCTTCTCTCCCCGTCTCTACAGAGGCTGGGAAAAATGTCCACATAGAGCAGGGGGGGGTCCCCCGCAGCAGGAGATAAGCCAGCGGTGCTTCAGTCTGTTGGGGGGGGAGGGAGGGGATAGAAGAGGAAAGCGAGTGTCTTTCTGTTTGTGAGATGTTCTGCAAGTTTCTCGCATTTCTAGTCAGAGCTGCTAACATGCTTGTAAATATCTGCATCTGTTATGTTGTTCAGCCAGCTCGTCTGTTGTTCGTCTCAGCAGTACTAGCCGTTAATGTGGTTTAGAGTTATGCGGCGTGCTGTGTTCTGAGTTATGGCTGAGATAAGCTGCAGGTGATTTGTGGAGAGAGGGAGTTTTCCACGTCCCAAGGATTTCTCCTTAGGTTTTTACGGACATCCAGGAATGTATGATTTTTTTTTTTTTTTACTCTGCATTGTGGATAGATGCTTTGTAACTATGCATAAAAATGTTTGTTCTGTGTGTATTTTGTTTTCTCTCCTAAGATATAGGAAACGAGAGGCTGCTATGGGAGCAGCCATGTTAGCTGGCAGTCCAGGACTCAAAATGGCGGCAGTGGAGAGAGCCCGCCCCCGAGAGTCATGGCCCCCACACGTCATGGCAGGGGGGGAGGAGGGGCTGGGGGATCCACGTCACGTCAGGCTGTGCTCGCGGCTCCGGGCAGAGCAGCTGAAAGGGAGGGGGTAGAAATACAGAGACAGTCTACTGAGTGTCTCGGGTCTCGAAGTATTTCCCCAGAGGTTTTCCCTGAGTCCATGGAAAGGAATGCCAGGATACGTGCGCCAATCGATTACTGAAAGATTAGCAGGAGCACGGATAGGAAAAGTGTCCCAGCTAGGTGCAGGGACACACGTAGCAGTGCAGGTCAGGGAAGTGTCTGTACTGAGTTGCTTATGGGATTATTCCTGTAAGTGAGGCACCTTGATGGGTGTTGCATGAGTTCCCAACAGTGCAGCAAGGGGGTGCCGGAGGTGGAAAAAAAGGGAGTTGACCAATACGGGTTTCCGTCGCCGCTGCTGCAGAGCGGTAACGTTTTTTCCGGTTTTTGTCGTGGACAGGGCCAGAGTTGGACTGAGAGGTCTATGCTGGGCTGGAGCTGTTTTTTTTGTGCGTTTTTTTTCGTCCACTGATTGGTCAAATATGTTTTTTCCAGCTCCTATCAATTGTAGCACAAAGAACAAGGACTGACAGCAGTTCTTGGGGCAATTATACAGATGATAGAATTGCCATGTACAGAGTGACAGTGTATCAGTACGCTGTTTGCCATGTGACTACCTACCATGTGGGCATTCAGGGATCTGCATACAGGCATGCGACGCTGGTATGCTTAGCCCTGCACCCTGTGTAGTTTAAGTGCAAAGTGCTCCTTCCTACAGGGAGGCAGCCGTTTTTTTGTGAAGTCTGGGGGTAGTGGCACGGCAAACATTGGTCAGAGGGTACAACACACAGAACTTCTAGCAGAGCTGGTATCGCGATGAAGTTCTAGATAAGTAAATGCGATAATGAGTAAGAGCATTGCAGGCTCACCTGCAAAGCAGCATCAGGTGTGGCATCCGTAATCTGTGCATGCGACGGCCGCGCATGGACAGATAAGGGGGGATGTGGAGTGAGCTGCAATGGGGTGAAAGCTTCCAAAGGTGAAGCGAGCTTCCAAAGTCCGCGGGAGCATATTTTAAACAGGTAAGTACTGAGGATAGTACTGAGGTAGGGGGGTGAAGTTTAACTCCAATCTACCAATAAGAGTAAACAGAGTTCATGAGAACCATAAAACAACGAGATCAATTACGGTATATATTGATCATTTTAAAGGGTAAAGAGTACAAGCCGCAGGGTGAATCCCAAATCATTAATAAGAATTGATTTGTTTGTATTTCGATTTCAGGTGTTTGGCAATATGGAATGGAGACAGCTGCAGTGCTGGCAGCAAGGATGGAGATATCAGTCGGATAAGCGAAAGGTTCCAGATGCCAAACTAAGCTGGGAGGAACACGAGATTCCTGAAATCGGAAAGAGACTAAAACACGAGATTCCTGAAATTGGAAAGAGACTAAAACACAAGATTTCGGAGATCGGAAAGAGACTAACAAAACTGTCGGAGCAAAGCATAATGCAAAGTGCTAATGTTTTTCTTTCCCAAGGTGGTGCTTTTATAATGAAGAGTACCATGCTGATGGTGATCCTAGGTTGCCATTCCGTCCTAGGAGAACGAAGAGAGGACATTCTCATGTATAATAAGGGGTTAATGAGAATGCAAGGCCCAAGCATGTTAATGTTGGGTGACAAAGGTACTGATCCTTTCACACCTCCCTCTGATTGGCACAGATGGACCAAGCAGGGTTGGAGGGAAAGAGCACTTGTGCCAGGAGAAAACAAATTTCATGGCACAATGTGGGTGAAAGGTCTGAAGGGTCAGGTGTGCGGGCAGTGGGGATTGAATGGCAGTGTAAATCTGCTATTTAATACCACACTCCCAGAATCGACGCACCGATCCAAAGGTTTGTTAAAAGGTACATTGCAGTACAATGGGTACGTGCAAAAGGTGGAGTGTGTGATTCAGGGGTACCTTGTCTTGGTTATGCAGAGTGAGATGGTTCCAGATTGGAGAGGAACGAGTAGGAGGCATCAATTCTCCTGCCGGAGAGACGCGGGGGACAACATCACACTCTGGAGCTACCAACAGAGAGTGCCTCTGAAACAACTTTACACACGTAAAGGCTGGAAAGCCGAGGGTGGGTGGTTCTCGAAACAAGAAGTAAAAATCGAGATCAAGCCACATTTCCAGGTGACAAAGAGGGTGGGGAGAGCGGTCCCGGGGGAGGGAAAGCCCACACAGGGAACCCCATTCACACCACACGGGTCACAACAGGGGACGATATTACACAGTCCATATGCAACAGCTTATCCTCATGATAGTTGGGTAAGTGAAGAGGTACTCTTAATCGAACGATTGCAGAGAGTACAATCTTCCCGACCTCAGGTACATAGTGTGCCTCAGGAGATAAGGGGGGAAGAGGTCCAATCAGGACAGCTGGGGACATATTTTGTCAGCGAGAGATTGGACAAGGGGAGGTATATTAATTTTTCTGGAGAAGGATCTTTTGCATGGCAGCTTCGAGATGTTTGGGTGAACAAATGGAAACGGTGCAACATTCCTTTAGGCACCGCCACTTCCTTAGTTCCCACCTCAACCCGGGTCTTACACCAGGACCTGAGAGGTCAACCTTTTTTGGTGCTAGACGGGGAGGTGAAGCAAGTAGAGTTGTCCTCATGCGGGCAATTCTTGCAGAAGTACCTGTGTTGGCCGGGGCAAGTCAAATTTAGTGAAGAAGCCTGCAGGCTCAATAACGCAGAATGCGAGGCTACCATTCAAAAGATCCACCCTGAAGCCCAACCGATAGTTCCGGTGGCTGAAGGAAAGGTTTGGTTTTTTAACATAAGTTCTAATGATACATTCAAGGTATATTCTCATAATTGTTCCGATAAGGGGGAGTTTCCAAGGGGAACATATTGTGGGAGCGGAGATCCCATATGGATCCAGTCATCCAGGTTGGATGACGTTGTTTCTCAAATTGTTAAGAGAACTCTAAAGTGCAAAGTTTCACGGGTAGTTCCCGTCCTGAAAGAGAACATGACATGGGACAAAGGGGAACAGGTTTTGATCCAAGACGACCACATTTTGTTACAAAGGTTAAACAAACAGTACACCAAGTTAGAGGTAAGATTTCACCATGATCCCGGTGATCTTCACGAGGTAGAATACAAAAATGAGCAGGTGAGTTCCAGTCTGACCTGGTGGACAAAGGTTCCGGTGATGTTCCAGGGACACTCGGACTGGGCCTCTGCGGTTCCAAAGTTCTTTCTACACCCACTGGTCGTCTGGATGGGGATGACAACTTTAGGCATCATTATCCAGGTGAGGTTGCGTGTTAAAATTACGTAAAACAAATTAACCTGGTTCAGAGATTGGTGCCTCATAAACAATCTCCTGAACCAATAGTTTAAATTAAGGGATATACAGGGTTACGGGTATAGGTTTAGTAGTACCTGTGATGGAGCTGATTGTATAAAGGCGCTCTTTTAGAAGGCACCTGGCACTGCTCCGTTTTGTAACAACCAAACGAGTTTCACTTTTCTGTGGTCATGCAAGTTTGTGAGGGATACGTGAGTGACGCAAATGCTGAGCATGTGGTATAGAGGGACTTAGAAGTAGGGCCTCCCCAGAGAGCCTGGTTACAGGAAGACCAAGAGGTCTTGCTCTCTCTCTCTTCCAGGGGTAATCGCCTAGAGCAGAGAAGTTGTGTGAGCACGAACATCGAAAAGTGAAACATAAAAGAAAAGAAACCAGGTACTGGGAGGTTCAGACGCTGGGATCTGCGGGTCAAGCCGTTTTAGGGGGGATTGTTATAATTTAAGTAGGCCTCAGTTACTTGGCCTGAGTTTTATGTAAAAGGCTTGTCCGCAGTGTATGCCATTAAAATAAATAGAGGTTTTGTGATGCAGGCAGAGGCATCTCAGGGTCTGCGTGTAGCAGAGGATACACGCAGATACTGAGAACATGTTCCTAAAAGAAGGCCATCGGACTACTCTGACCTCAACCACAGGAACAGAAAACATTGGCCATGTTTACTAAACATCCACGGTCCTGCATATAGGCCAAATGCCTCATTGATTATTAATCAAGTAGGTGTGTATGATGACACCACGAGTGAGTCCACCAATAATCTGGTCTAGGGGGTGGTGAAGATGATGTCATATTTAACTCTTTCCTAGTCAGTATTAAAGGCTGAGGGAGCTATGATAGCTCACTTCTACTTCTGCTTCTTCCTTCTGCACTAGCTAGCAAGGCTGACTGGGACGACTTCTAAGCATGTTCTTCCTTTCTGTAATCTGATATAATGTATGCTGTACATAGGTAGTTTAGTGTAACGTAGTTAGGAAGAAGGTACCTGATAGACTCCAGCAGGGAGTCTAATCACGAGCTTGTAATGCAACATGAAGATTGGCATGGCTAGGATATGATGAATGTATCTATCTGTATTCCTGTTTCCTGAATAAATAACGTAAACATTGAAGAAGCCTGAGAAAGTCTATATCCTGTTTGCGGTGTGGAGAGTCAAGTGATCTCACAGTCTGTGAGACGATGGTGTCGAAGCAAGGTGATTAGAACAGTTTATAACATATAGTGTGGCTGAGCGAGGTACACAGAGTGGCAGTAAACACAATGCTATATAGTGTAGCTGAGTGAGCGGTGTACTACTATTCCCAGCAGACACAGAGTGGCAGTAAACAGAATGCTATATAGTGTGGCTGAGCGAGGTACACAGAGTGGCAGTAAACACAATGCTATATAGTGTGGCTGAGCGAGCGGTGTACTACTATTCCCAGCAGACACAGAGTGGCAGTAAACAGAATGCTATATAGTGTGGCTGAGCGAGGTACACAGAGTGGCAGTAAACACAATGCTATATAGTGTGGCTGAGCGAGCGGTGTACTACTATTCCCAGCAGACACAGAGTGGCAGTAAACAGAATGCTATATAGTGTGGCTGAGCGAGGTACACAGAGTGGCAGTAAACACAATGCTATATAGTGTGGCTGAGCGAGCGGTGTACTACTATTCCCAGCAGACACAGAGTGGCAGTAAACAGAATGCTATATAGTGTGGCTGAGCGAGGTACACAGAGTGGCAGTAAACACAATGCTCTATAGTGTGGCTGAGCGAGCGGTGTACTACTATTCCCAGCAGACACAGAGTGGCAGTAAACAGAATGCTATATAGTGTGGCTGAGCGAGGTACACAGAGTGGCAGTAAACACAATGCTATATAGTGTGGCTGAGCGAGCGGTGTACTACTATTCCCAGCAGACACAGAGTGGCAGTAAACAGAATGCTATATAGTGTGGCTGAGCGAGGTACACAGAGTGGCAGTAAACACAATGCTATATAGTGTGGCTGAGCGAGCGGTGTACTACTATTCCCAGCAGACACAGAACAGTAAACAGAATGTTATATAGTGTGGCTGAGCGAGGTACACAGAGTGGCAGTAAACAGAATGCTATATAGTGTGGCTGAGTGAGCGGTGTACTACTATTCCCAGCAGCGACACAATGACTGGGGGGACCCTGGCTAGCGTGGCTGGAGCACGAACTACCCTGCCTGCCTACCCAAAGCTAAACCCACAGACAAATGGCGGAGATATGACGTGGTTCGGGTATTTATTTACCCGAACCACGTGACAGTTCGGCCAATCAGAGCGCGTTCGGGTCCGAACCACGTGACCCGTTTGGCCAATCACAGCGCTAGCCGAACGTTCGGGGAACGTTCGGCCATGCGCTCTTAGTTCGGCATGTGGCCGAACGGTTTGGCCGAACACCATCAGGTGTTCGGCCGAACTCGAACATCACCCGAACAGGGTGATGTTCTGCAGAACCCGAACAGTGGCGAACACTGTTCGCCCAACACTACTGCCGGTCACCGGTAATTATTTGGCTAATCAGCCGAATAATAGCAGAGTATACTGCGGCTGCGAGCATCCTCGCTCCCGATCGAATCATCGGGATCTTACTGCGCAGGCGCTGTGCAAAAATCTTTGTACTGTGCCTGCGCAGTAAGCTCCCGATGACGTGATCGGGAGCGAGGACGCGTGGCGCAGCCGCAGTATCAATAACTACAGGTGACCGGCGGCGGCCAACAGAGGAAGGTAGAGGACGACGTGGACCCGTGACAGCTGCAGGGGGCGGTAGTAGTCCCAGGTAAGTGTCAGTTTTTATTTTTAAACAACCATCATTCTTCTTGAAGGAATGTACAGTGCAGGGAAAGTCGAGTCCTGCTAGTCACTCACTAGTAAGCTGCTTGTAATAAACTAGCTATGCTGTGCAAGGGAAGGGCGATTCTAGTAGTGTGGAGGGGGCGGGGAGAGGGGGGTGACAAAAACCCAACAGATTAGTGATGGGAAGTCCGGATCTTTTCAAGGAATCGGATCATTTGATTCGGTTCATTGGAAAGATCCGGATCTTGAATAAATCATTTTACTAAAATGAATCAAATGATTTATTCGAGATCCCCAGTAAAATGACAGTCCCCTGTAAAATGAATCAATTGATTTATTTAAGATCCGGATCTTTTCAATGAACCGAATCGAATTATCCGAATCCTTGAAAAGATCCGGACTTCCCATCACTAACCCCTCTCTCCTCACCCCCTCCACACTGTACTAGAATCGCCTATCCCTTGTGCAGCATAGCTAGTTTATTACAAGCAGCTTACTAGTGCCTCCCATCTGCAGTGACGGAGAGGATCGTCCCCGTGCGGGAGTAGCACAGCTCTACTGCAGGCTTAGGCCTCTTGCACACTGCAAGCAATTCCGATTCCGATTTTTAATCAGTTTTTATATCCGATTCCGATTTGCAGTTTGCTCCCTGCACACTGCAAATCGGAATCTGAATCGGATGTAAAAAACGATTAAAAAGCGGAATCTGAATCGGAATCGCTTGTAGTGTGCAAGAGGCCTTATAGTGAATGATGTATATCTGCAGTGGAGATGCGCACCCAACAAGAGGGAAACTTTAACCACAATAATATACACATGAATTCTGGAAACCATCAACCGTAGCTCACCGAAACTGCACTGCACAGCGCGCCACCTGACTGCATTCTAGTGTTGTCTGGATCATGAACGATTCGGATCTTTGATCAGAATCTCTTTTGTGAGTCGAATCATCCAAATCATCAAAATGAGTTATTCGGATCACAAAGGGGGCAGGGCCAGGAGCAGCACGCCCTCCTCTCAGCGGGCAGAGGGGTCCTGAAATCAGAGCAGAAATGGATCGCTCTGTTGGAGGGGAGCCAGCCTCGCAGGGACAGGTAGATGAGAGAGAGGGGACATCGGTGCCACTGCCAGCAGTGGCGGCTCCAGCTTCAGATTTTTGGGGGGGCTCAAGAGGGGCACAATGGCTGGCAGGCGGGGCTCATGGGGGGAATTTGCGGCGCGCAAAGCGCGCCGCGGCGACCATGTGGGCGTGGTCATGACATTATGTGGGAGGGGCTAACTAATGTATTTGTACCAGCTAATGTATTTGCATAAAAAAAAATATAAAGTAAATGCACATAATGACAGACAGCGTTTCCCCAGCAAATGCACGTAATGACAGACAGGGTTTTTCCAGTAAATGCATGTAATAAGAGACAGCGTTTCACCAGTAAATGCACGTAATGACAGACAGGGTTTTTCCAGTAAATGCATGTAATAAGAGACAGCGTTTCACCAGTAAATGCACGTAATGACAGACAGCCTTTCACCAGTAAATGCATGTAAGGAGGGACAGCGTTTCCCCAGACAGCATTTCACCAGTAAATGCACGTAATGAGAGACAGCGTTTCACCAGTAAATGCACATAAGAGACAGCTTTTCACCAGTAAATGTATGCTGAGGAAATCGAGGGACAGGGGTGTCATGCTGGGAGGACAGGGGGTATTGTGAGCTGGGGAGATCCCAAGCACATGACACCCATGTCCCCTCCAGCACAAAACCCCTGTACTCCCAGAAAATCACACCCCTGTCCTCTCCAGAACATGCCAATACTGTCCCTCTCAGCACATCACACCCCAGTCCCCTCCAGCACATCACACCCCAGTCCCCTCCAGCACCTCACTTCACTGTCCCCTCCAGCACATCACACACCTGTCCCCTCCAGTACATCACACATCTGTCCCCTCCAGTACATCACACACCTGTCCCCCCAAAAACATCACACTCCAGCCACCCCCCCCCCTCCCCCAGCATATCACACCCCTGTCCCTCTGTAACCCCTGCAGCACATCTCATTCCTCCCTCTAGCACTGACCCCATCCTTCAGCCCAGGACCCCAGAGCAGCTGGTACTTGAGTGGCAGCGAGAGAAGTATGTAGCTCCCATGGTCCTGGGTCCGTCTGGGGGTGTGGAGGAGGAAGAAGCCATCTACTGCTGTTGCATTTCTGCTTAAATATACCCCCCACCCTCATTCTCCCCTGTGGTGGTGCTGCTGCTGACGCTAACACACCTCAGATTGGCGGCGAGCAGGATATAAGAGTCAGCCAGAACAGCGCATTGCAGCCACGCGGTGAAATCAAATGCAGGAAGTTATATCATCGGTCACGTCCAGCATTTAAAGTCCACCGTGCGGCTGCTATGCGCTGGTCTGGCTGATTCCTATCTACTGCTCGCCGCCGATCTGAGGTGTGTTAGCGTCAGCAGCAGCACCACCACAGGGGAGAATAAGGGGCAGGTGCGTTGCCAGCATCCCAAAAGATTCGGGGCACTTCTGGGCACCAATAAAAAGAAACCGTGTGACATGCTGTGGTGTTTGTGGGCATGGCAATGACAGGTTATATGTCACCATAATAAAAAAGAATAAGGCTAGAAGTCTCAGAGCTAGTCTACTTTAGGAGACCCAGCAGGAAACCTCATAGGGAACAACTCTCCAATCACAGCACCCTTTACCGCACAGAGCATTGTGATTGGCTGAACAACGTGGGCGTAGTTTATTACAACCTATCTGAAACCTACAAGTTCAAGAGCATGCCATCCACCCAATCACGTTAGCTAGATTTCCTGCTGGGTCCCCTAAAGTAGATTAGCTCCGAAGTCTCCTATAGAATCTTCCCACATAACAGCCAAAATATCTCACACATAGCAATTTTTAGGCAGCAAATCCCCCATTTAGCAGCTAGGCACTACATCTACCACATAGTAATACAGCTGCATATGTCCCACATAGTACAGTAATTAGGCATCCATCACATAGCAATAGGACTGCATGTATCCCCCATTTATACCCCTGCATGGCAGTTAGGCAGCATAACCCTCTGCACAGTAGTAAGGTAGCAGATGGATAGTAGGAAGTAGGATAGTAGGAAGTAGAAAGGTAGCAGATGGATAGTAGGAAGTAGTAAGGTAGCAGAGCACACAGCAATTAGTGACACATACCACTTAATAAGTAGACGTTTCCCATATAGCAATTAGGCACCCTGATTTTGCACCATATCATTCATATAATAGGCAACAGGTTAGCTATTAAGCAGTCAGGTAAAGTGCATTATTTTCAGTGTATGGTGAAGATGTGTGACTCCCTTCCCTGCACAGCAGAGTAACATGCTAAGAGACATTCACTTGGTGATCTGTTATCCTAATGTATGCCCAGAATCCCTGCTTGCTTTCACAGTATCTATCCTGCTGCTGCTTTCCCCTAGACGTCATAGACTCACACTAGTCACTAGTAATCCCTCCATGTCTGCTTCTCTCCGTGGTGTCAGTTATCAGACATTCATGATCTGCCTTTTAGTTCACTGGTGGTGTGAGTGAAGTCGTGGGGGAGAAACACTCACAGACACCGCTGATTTCTGACTACTGCAGCATCAGACATTCCTCCAGCCTCCTGCTTCTCCTCCTCTCTTCTTCAATTCTTCTTAGCTTTTCAAACACCCGCACTTGCTGTCAGCTGAAACTGTATCCTTCCGCCCTGCAGCTGCAAAATCCTATATCCTTACGCCTTTGAGTCAGCTAGTGTAAATATGCAGCGATCGGGACTATTTTGAACAGTGGAAATGCCCGTTCGGGGCACAGTCGGGCTGATACCGGCACGTGCTACAAATAAATTGAGCTTAACAACGACACTGATGAGGGCAGAACATTTAAGCAGCAGCAGCATGAGGGAAAGGTTTTTTTTTTAAAGTACACTCAGCTCTGGGGGGGCTTTGGGGGAGGCTTACAGTTTGTCAGCTGGGGCTTCAGCCCCGGCAAGCCCCAGTGTAGCGCCGCCCCTGACTGCCAGATATGTGTAGAGCACACATACTGGCTGCAATGTGCTGTTCATTATAGGCTGTCTGTTTCTAGTTGTGCACAGTGAACAAATTGGAAACTTTTGGCTCAGCTCAGTAACTTTGCAGGCAGCGTGCTGGGCTAGAAGGGCAGG
This sequence comes from Hyperolius riggenbachi, assembly GCF_040937935.1. Classification (NCBI taxonomy): domain Eukaryota; kingdom Metazoa; phylum Chordata; class Amphibia; order Anura; family Hyperoliidae; genus Hyperolius; species Hyperolius riggenbachi. The sequence goes on along the minus strand of NC_090653.1, from coordinate 241,656,042 downwards.
CACTGTGATTGCAGGGCAATATGATCCTCCTGCACTGCTCTAAACAGCTGCACTTTACTTCTGGGAATGCTTTGGGGAATGCTTTCTTTCACTGTGCTACTTTACATTCAAAGTATACAGATGAACATAGAGGTGAAATATATGTAAAGCATATGATTGCAGCATGTGGGTATTGTGTGCAAACAAACATTTCTGCTTTCTTCTCATCCCTCCTCCCTTCTCTGTCCACTCCCTGCCCGTCTGTCCATCTTCTCCCCTTCTCTGTGTGTCCACCCCCTCCCCTTCTCTGTCCACCGCAGGGAAAGTCCTGTCCTGCTAGTCATTTCACTCCCGAATGCTTCCCTAGTAAAATGATCCGAGATTCGGATCAAAGATCCGGATCTTTTCAATGATCCGATTCGAATCATCCAAATCATTGAAAAGATCCGAACTTCCTATCTCTACTGCATTCAATCAAGCCGAGCCGGCACAATACCAAGCTATGTATGGGTACAGCGGGTCATGTTGGCGCCTTTTTTTTTGGCGCGCTTTTTTTTTTTTTTTTTTTTTACAGTCATGTGACTGATCGGGCAAATTTTTACAATGTTTAAAATCACTTCTTAAGGTGGATGACTTCATTTATCTCTGTACATAAGCAGAGTTTTAATATGAAAGCCGTAAATTCAAGGGGGGGGGGGGGGGGAAGAAGTACGCTAGACCTCATGCCCCGCCCACGAAGCTTTAGCCAATCTCCAGCCACGGGACTCTCAGTGACCCAGCAGCACGGGAAGGCTTTGGAAATGTAATGTAAATGTACTGAGTGACCTCTGGCTGCATGGAAAATTACAGCACGGTGAAGCTGCTGGATTTGCTTTGCACAGAATGTAGTGAAATGCTAGGTACGCAAGATACAATTTTCTGGCAGATTTACCCGCCAGATTGATTGTTTGCAACATGTCCGATCTGATTTCTGATCAATTTTCCATAGAATTTAAAGGAAAATTGGTTGGAAAGTCGATAGGATTGGACATGTTGCAAATAATCGATCTGGCTGGTAAATCTGCTAGAAAACTGTATCATACAGTATATACCTTGCATAAAGGAACTGTCGTGTCCTGAATATAGCAGACCTGGGTAAAAGGCGGCCACCCAACCTCTGCAGGACATCACAAGATAACGTACATCGTGGTGCTCCTTTTTTTTTCCATTAGCGTGCTTTGATTTTTCCTGAATCTTGTTTTGTTTCTGATGGCTTTATGGCGCAATCGTGGTGAGTGGAAATTGCAGGTTGTGTGATCGGAGATGCAGTGCGCTTGCGATGGCGCTTTCAAGTGGTAAAGGACCGTCAGGCTGTTCAGGGAAGCTCTACTAGCTGTATATTCTTCATAGCACAGCAATAATGTTCTTTAGGGCTTGTTCACACTAGGCGGTTGTCATATTTTTTTTAAGCGCTGGCGATTTTCAAAATCGCTCTGAAAGCGCTTGTGCAATTATTCTCTATGAGAACGTTCACATCTGGATGGTTTGTTTCTGATCCGCTCAGATAAGCGGTACATGGGCCATTTTTGAGGCAATTCTGCCTCAAGGGAAGGTATAGAAAAACGCTCACAAAATCGCTTTGTGCAATGATTACGTTAGCGTTTTTAAGAATAAATACATTGTATTTATTCTTTTCCGAATCAAAGAGATCACTTCCTGACTAAAGTCAGGAAGTGAAAAACGCAATCGCTTTGCAAAAGTGCTTAGAAAAACGCTTAACAAAAATGTGCAGCGCACAGAAATAATAAAAAAAAGCCTCAAAACACGGCCAACGCGGACGGCCATGCGAACGGAACGCAATGTGAACAAGCCCTAAAGGACAACTGAAGGGAGAAGGATATGAAGGCTGCCAAATTGACTTCCGTGTAAGCAATGCCAGTTGCCTGGCTGTCCTGCTGATCCTCTGCCTTTAATACCTTTATTATTATTATTATTATTATTTATTGTATTTATATAGCGCCAACATATTACGCAGCGCTGCACAATAGATAAAAGGGGTAACATACAAGGTAGAACATACAGGAAACTCACAACAAAACAAGATCATGCAAATGATTTGATAATACAGTGTCATAGGTCAGAATAGAGACTGTTCTAGTCCACAAGAGGGGTGGTTGTCAGTAAGATTGCAGAATCAAGCTGGAAACACTAAGGGAGATGGCCCTGCCAGAGGCTTACAATCTAAAGGGTGGGGGTGGAGACAATAGGTGCATCTGTTGAGAGGGTGTCTAACAGAACATGTTATGGTGCTGGTGTAGGGGGGTATGTGAGCATGAAAGGGTGAGTCTTGAGAGCTTGTGTGAAGGTATTAAAAGTGGGGTGAGTCTGGTGGCTGGAGGGAGCGATTTCCAGAGAGCAGCTAATTGCGAGTGGACCTGGCATTCCAGAGGCCACAGGAAACACGGAGCGAATGCCTAGGGGTAGGATGGATAGGAATAAGGTTATGCCGAGGGGGTGTGTGGGTAGAGTTTGGGGGGGAGGGAAGGGAGGTGCATGGGGATTGAGGGCCAAAAGGGAGTCTAAGGACAAAAGGGGAGAGGGTGCGGGGAAACAGAAGGGGGACAAGGTGTAGAAGGAGGTGGAGGTAGAGCATGTGGTGATGGGGGAGAGCGAGATGGGGAGGGAGATGGCTAGGAAATGGTGGAGGGGTAAGGGAGTGAATAGGAGGAAATATTTTGTACTGATGGGATAAGGTAGGATGGGGTGTGGAGAGCGGAAGCATAGACAGGGGGACAGCAGTTAGACCAAAATGAGGTAAATGTCACCAATGATGTGGCTGAAGGGGTTCAGCAAAGTTGCATCAATAATCAATCTGGTAAGGAGCAGTCCGCAGGAGATCAGCAGGGAAGTTGGCAGAACATCAATGATGGCAAAAAAATCCAGCTGTGTGTGATTGGTAGATGGGGTGTCTGGATGGTAATGAAGTAGCTTGTCTGGAGGTAGGCGATGGATCAGTTGATGGGGAGTTCAGCAGTGGAGCAGCCAGCGAAGATCAGCAGTAGTGTGGTTGGTGAGGCACGGTGAAACCATCAGTAGTTTGGTAAGCGGGTGTGCAGTGCTTAACCACTTGAGGACCCACCCTTTACCCCCCCTTAAGGACCAGCGCTGTTGATGGGATCTGTGCTGGGTGGGCTCTGCAGCCCCCAGCACAGATCAGAGGGCCATAGACCCTGAACAAACATGCAGCAGATCAGTTGTTTCTGACATTATTGTCAGGCCCGACAAGGTTAGCTGCATGCTTGTTTCTGGTGTTATTCAAACCCTGATTCAGCCAGAAACAACAGAAGCGAGGTAAACATTTACCTACCATGATCCAGTACAGTAGCGGCTCTCCGTTCGAGCTCAGGCAGAAATAGCCTAGCCCAATGGGGTCTGCTCTACTTCGCAAGCACGAGTCGCCTGTACAGCAGAGAAGACCCGATCGAACTCGGCTATTTCTGCCTGCGCAGTACTTAGAGGAAGTTTTGGGTTTGCCAGCACTGGATCCCCCAGGCTACAGATGACTGGGAAGCCACATTGGGACTCTGAGGCTTCCCCCTCCCGAGGTAAGCATCTCCCAGAGGAGTTTTTTTTTTGTTACATAACCCCTTTAAAGGAGTCATCAGGCAATATAAACCAACCCCCGATCTACTTACCTGGGGCTTCCTCCAGCCCCTTGCAGCTGACGTCCAATGCCGCATCTCCGATCACAGCCGCCAGCCCGGGGTCCGCGCCATGTGCAGAGGCCGACCTCCTCTACTGCGCATGCTTGAGTGCCGCTGTCAGTCAACGTGGACTTGATTAACAGCGGCTTTTCACGCAGGCGCAGTAAGGACGACCTCTGCACCAGTGAGGACCCCGGGCCAGCGGCTGAGAGCGTAGCTGCGGCGTGGGACGTCAGCTGCAAGGGGCTGGAGGAAACCCCAGGTAAGGTCAGAGGGTAGTTTATATTGCTTGATGACTCCTTTAAAGGGAATATTAAAGGATCCCTGAGGCAAAGTCGCTTGTCCAAACCGAGGGAGCAGGCATGTATGGGCAGCAGTCCTCATGCCTTCCGCTCCCCCCATTCTCCTCCTCACCCTTCCATTTTCTCGTAAATACTATTGCATGGCTGGCTTAGCAAGTGCTGGCTTAGCGCTTCGCATCCTTGATTATGCTCCTGCGGCCGGGAGGTCTTTTAATGCACATGCACAAAGCTCTCCTGCCCAAGGGGGTGTGATCAAGGTTGCTCTCCACCGGACCAGTGCTTGCACAAAAGTGCATGATCTGGAGTGAGGTACAGGGGCATTTACGAGGTAACAATCGAGCGGTGGGCATAAGGACTGCTGCCCATAAATGCCTGCTTCCTACATTTGTAAAAATTAGTATGTCTTGGGTATTCTTTAGGTGAAAATGTTAGTGCCCAGTTACTCCTTCCAGCCCCCTGAAATCTTTCTAGTCCCTCGCTGTTATTCCACGCTGCTCTGTTGCCCCACTGTCCCCCTCTGTATGCTGCACGACCCAGTGAGTTGCTGGCCACTGCGCAGGAGCACACTGGTCGTGCGCCTCCTTGATCATGTTTCGTAGCAGTTTTTACTTAGAGTATATATGCAGTAAGCTCCCAGCGATGGGAGCAAAATGGAGAAGACGTGTTGCGTTTAGTGGGGGACAGCAGAGGAATGGAGAATCGAGGAACCAGGGGGCTGGAAGAAGCCCCAGGCAAGTAAGGGCCCATTTCCACTATCGCGAATTCGCATGCGATTTTTTACTGCGGCGATTCGCACCACACAAGTGGAAATGCAGCCTGACTGAGCACTAAAACTTTCACTTAAAATTCACTTTTAGTCTACGTTCACAGTGACCATTGCGTTACGTGTAGCAGCAGGCAACTGATCAGGAAGGTGGCACCGAACGTTATCCGTGCGTTGCGCCGGATACAGTGAAGCACCCAGTCAACGAAAAGTGTTCTTCACTTTTACTTAATGCACGTGCAACATCACAATGCACCAACCTCACTGTGACCGTCGCTATATATGGTGCATTGCAGTTTGGCAAGCCACTTTACAAGGCAGTCGTTATGCCTCACCACAGTGCACCAATGTTAACCTAGCCTTAAAAAAGTGTCCCTGTAGAGGGAAAAGTGCCCAGGGTAGGTATTTACCTCAGTAGAGAGCTTCTAGGTAATACAAAGGCTTCCACTGTCCTCTTAAAGAGACTCTGTAACAAAAATTTCATCCTGTTTTCTACCATCCTACAAGTTCCTAAACCTATTCTAATGTGCTCTGGCTTACTGCAGCACTTTCTACTATCACCATCTCTGTAATAAATCAATGTATCTTTCCCCGTCGGACTTGTCACCCTGTGTCTGGAAGGCTGCCAACTCTTCCGTGCTGATCTGTTATGCACACCCCTCTCCAGGCCCCTCTATGCACACTCCAGTGTGTGTGTTATTTACATAAGCCAGCAGTGTCTCTGCTCTTATCAGTGAAAGAGAGCTGGATAAAAATCCTCCTCTGTAAGGCTGTGAAAGGAGCTGGCTGACACATACTGAGGAATTACAGACAGGAAGAAACGTTCAGCCTCACAGCCTGTCACTAGTATTCAGTGGATGAGAGCTGCAGGGGGACAGAAGGTAAACACACAAGTGATCTCTTGAGATTGAAAAGGAAGGCTGTATACAGCCTGCTTGTGTATGGATGTATTTTCTAAGTGTGGACATACTGTACATCAACCTACTTCCTGTTTTGGTGGCCATTTTGTTTGTTTATAAACAAACTTTTTAAAACTGATTTTGACTACTTTTAATGCGGCGGGGAGCGGCGAAATTGTGACAGAGGGTAATAGGAGATGTCCCCTAACGCACTGGTATGTTTACTTTTGTTTGATTTTAACAATACAGATTCTCTTTAAGCATGCCATTACAGAGCTAGGAGCTTCTGAACTTATTCGACAAGGGCTTTTTGTATAGGTTCACGCAGTCGCACTCTGTCCGTGTAAAAGCGTGGCTACACAGCTCAGGCATACTGATGGCCTGCGCAGTAGCACAGAATTGCTGCTCTTCAGTATACTTGTGTAGTGTGGCTGCAGTTGTTCACTGACGAGAGCGCAGCCGGGAACTTTCAGAGGGTCCCAGTCGTGGTCTCAAGGAGGACATAGGAAAAAAAGTTAAATACCTAAGAATCCTATAAAGGAAAAAAGAGGCCTAACAAAGGATGCTTTTACCCTCTGATTTCGCATGTATTCTATTGTGGAAAATGCAGCATTTTTAATCTTAATGTAAATTGGCCCTAATAAAGATACCTTTGGGGTAGGCTACTTGATACCTATTGCCTATTCAGTTGGCAGGTAGAAACAGTGACAGCACATAGTAATAGGCAGGTAGCAGGCAAACACTAATGATTGGCAAAAATCAAGGACACATACTGTATACCACCACATAAAAACAAATACCAAGAGCAATGATCAAGGTGACATTAATTTTGCACAAGTGGTACAGCTCATCCAGTCAACCATGTCTAAACCACTCATAAATAAGCAGTGGTTGCTGAAACAAACCTATTGATAACACTATAAAAGTAACACAAAATAACAAAAAAAAAAATGTTCTTTACTGTACAATATACCTTAAAGGAATTGTCAGGCAAAACAAAAAAAGGAGTTTTACTTACCGGGGGCTTCTACCAGCCCCATGCAGCCATCCTGTGCCCTCGTAGTCACTCACTGCTGCTCCCGTCCCCCGCCGCCAGCTAGTTTTGTTTTTGCCGACCTCAGGGTCGGCGGGCCGCATTGCGTACATTTTTACGCATTCCCGCTAGTGCAGGAATATGAATGCATACATTTTTTTTTCACGTTAGCGGTGCAAAGCTAACAAATTTTCGCGTTGCAACGCTAACGCAAAAATTTGTTATCGTTGCACCGTTAACGCAAAAAATGTATGCGTTAATGTTCCTGCAGCAGCGGGAATGCGTAAAAATGTACGCAACGCGGCCCGCCGACCACGAGGACAGCAAAAACGAAACTAACTGGCACCGGGGGACTGGAGCAGCAGTGAATGACTTCGAGGGCACAGGATGGCTGCATGGGGCTGGTAGAAGCCCCAGGTAAGTGAAACACTTTTTTTCTTTTTTTGCTTTGCCTGACAATTCCCTTAAAGAGAACCTGTATAAAAAAGGCTTCCCCCATCCCTGTAGCTGCAGGCAATCCAGCGCTGGCTCCCCCGAAGCTTCCCGCAATCCTCCCCCGACAAGCCTGACAAGGCTTGATATATTTACCTCTCCAGGATCCAGCTCAGGTGCAGTATCGGCTCTTCCTTCGTGCTAGGCAGAAATAGCCGAGCCCAATCGTATCCGCCCTACTGCGCAGGTGCAAAAGGACTCGCGCCTGCGCAGTAGAGCGGATCGATCAGGCTCAACTATTTCCGCCTTACCCGAACGAAAAGCCACTAGTACGCCTGTGCTGGATCGCAGAGAGGTAAATATTTACATCTCTGCATTTCGGGGGACCCGGGCACTTAACAGAGGGACATCGGAGGACGGGGGAAGCCTCATTAGGATCCAGAGGCTTCCCCCTCACAAAGTATGTATCCCCCAGAGGGGTAATTTTTTATTACAGGATTTCTTTAAAGTCAATGGGAATTGATATTAAAAAAATAAGCCAGATACTTACCTAAGGAGAGGGAAGGCTCTGGGTCCTATAGAGCCTTCCCGCTCCTCTCCTGGTCGCCTCTGTTAATCGCTCAATCCCCTTTTGAACCCCCCACTGTGGGGGACTTTGAAAGTTTTCAGGAGCCAAGTTCTCCTGAAGACAGGTGGCTCCATCCTGCGCACACGCCAGTGCACAAGAGTGCGCTTGTTGAAAATATCTGCATGTCATGTGCCTGTTAGGGCCCGTTTCCACTAGAGCAAATCTGCATGCGTTTCCTGCATGCAGATTCGCATAGACAATACAAGTGGATGAGACTGTTTCCACTTGTCAGGATTTTTGAGTGTTTTTCTGTGCAGAAAAAAATTTGCACTGCAGAGCCATCAGAATTCGCATACCACTATGCAGTTTGCATGCAATGTATTTAATAGGAAATTTGCATGCGGTTTTGGTATGCGAATTTTCATGCAAATTCGCATACGATTTTGCATAGAAACAATGGAAAAGCACACAGGCACTGCCATGGTTAAATTCGCATAGTCATCTATGCGAAATCGTATGCGAATTCGCATGAAAATTCGCATACAACCTCATGCGAAATTCACATCTGCATGCAAATTTTTTCGCGGCGATTCCCACCCCACAAGTGGAAACGGGCCCTTATACATGTGCATCACTGGAATTTCTTCCAGTGTTTGCATTGTAAAGTATGTATTTTCATTGTTATTTTTTTCCATATAAATGTTTATAACTCTTTATAATTTTTTTTCTTAGGAGCGTGAGATATTTTTGCATGATAAGTCATCATACTTGTGATCCAGTAATGTGAACCCCTAACGTATGGGTGAAGGAAGTGCGTAATGGTGAGTACATTATGCAACCCTCTACTTGTGTACTTTTTGTATTTTGACAGAGAGTGGAGGTTTTTTTTGCTAGAGATGGTTAACGTGAACGGGAATTGATATAAAAAAATAAGCCAGATACTTACCTAAAGAGAGGGAAGACTCTGGGTCCTATGGAGCCTTCCTGTTGCTTTCCCAGTCCACTTCCGTTACGTGCTTGATCACCTTTTTTGACCTCCACCACCGCAGGGGACTTCGAAAGTTTTCAGAAGCCGAGTCCTCCAGAAGACAGGCGGCAGGACAGAGAGAGGAGCAGGAAGGCTCTATAGGGCCCAGCGCCAACTGCCAGGCTTTTCTGGCTACTTGCTATAGACTGTATGCTCATATGACTGACCTATAACCCAGCCCTAACACCTGCGTAAACTCCTGCCTATTAACAAACCACAATACCCTGCAGGTAGATGTAGCATACAACCTGGCAAATAGCATTCACCAAACACAGCAAGGTTATGCAAACACAGTACACTTGAACAGTCACCTGAGGCCTATGGGCTGAGGCAATCCAGACGAAAGTGTAATCACAATACAGATGCGTAGTCAAAACAGGCCGGGATCAGGGCAGGCAGCGTTCTTGCAAGGTCCTTTAAACAATCCGAGGTTGGCAACAGGAAGTCCAGTAAAGATGCAAGATCTAACTTCAGGTACAAGCCGGGTCAGTAACAGGTGATCAGAAGAAACATAGTCAGGTGCAATCTGGGTCGGCAACGGGAATCAAATCTGCAAGAAGCTTGGTCAAGAGACAGAAATCTGCAGCAAGACAAGGCACTTGGTGTGAGCGCAATCTCAGCTACAAGCCCACCATAGGCTATCACGGCCGAAGACTGAGGGCGCTCACCTTTCTGTCATACTAGGCCTAAACAATCAAAAGTAACGGAATCCAAAACAACCAATCATTCTGTGGCGTGTCAGCAAGTCAGCTGACATGCCGGTACGCATGATGCTTCTGTTTACAGCGGCGAAGCGCGTACTGAAGACGTGTCCGCTGCTTGGCCAATAGGGAAGTAGCGCCATGCGCTCCACTGACATCAGAGTTTCGCTGAGACCCAGAGGCTTGCACCTCAGTGTGGGTCTCAGCGTTCCGCCGCCATATGCGGCTAGGCTTTACACCTTCCCTCTCCATAGGTAAGTATCTGGTTTATTTTTATTTTTTTATATATCAGTTCTCATTTACTTAAAAAACTTGAGCACTCTGTGGAAGAGCACACAACTATCTGCCAACTTACACTCCTACACAACAATGGGCTCTACTCACATAGCATTACGGCATTCAGTAATGCTGAAAACAGCTGATTTTACCAATCTGCTTCTCAAGTTACAATTAAACTGCACAGAAAATCACAGTTCCGAACTAGTGAGGTAAATTGCAGACTTGTGCGGTAATTACCTCAGGAAGTGTCAAGAAATGTCAATTCACAAAGATTTCCATACGTGATTTACCGGCCAAAAGTGTTTGGTAATTTTCTCCAGCTCACAGCAGCCGATAATTGCCTCTCCCCATGCTGTCTCTGTGCGGTAGATTTGACAGTCCACTTTTGGGGAGAGCCAGGCAGCCAATAGGGAGAGCCACACAGCCTGTTTCTCGCTGTGATTGGATGCGACAAGGATGCCATGGGTCTTACAGTGTAACAAAGCAGAGAAAGCTGACAATCCTGCAGGCATCCCTGCATCCCTTTAGATGTGCATATTTGTATTGTAGCACAGAGAAGAGCTCCCCCTAGTGGCTGCAGCACATCTAAAGGTATGACAGGCTGCATTGGACTGAAAACCTCAGAGTCACAAACACAGCTACCTGCCTGCCTGCTGCCCTGCTAGAAGGCTGGTAAGTGACACTTACCGACCAGGGCTTAGTGAATTGAGGCATGTTTGTTCTGTAAATTACCAAACTTCTGCCTCATGAGGGAAAACTATAGTGAATGTGGAAGAAAAGTGTAAAATACCGCATGAGTTATTCTACCGTCCAAAATGATTTTACCGAACTGCTTATTATGTATAGAGCCCAATGCCGCCATCCTCCAAAACACTAGCTCAGACCATTTAGGCCTCAGTTCTATAGACAGTTGAACTGTGTGCTCAGCAAGCAGTTGCCAGGCAGCAGTGAGCAGTTACCGAGCAGCAGCAAGCAGTTGTGAGAATTTGAGAGGCATTTCACTGCCTATCAACTGCCCTTGGAAAAGAGGCCTTACGATGATAGACTGTCCGTCCGCTAGGGGCGTTGCTAGGATCCTAAGAGATCCGGGGCACTTTTGGGCACTTCAGCCAGCAAATGGGTAAGGCCATGAACCAGAATGTGGGTGTGGTCATGGGTGGGGCCAAATTTACATTAACTTAACAACAGTCTAAGTAGGCCTCCCAGCAAAAAGTTGGTTGAAGCCCCTCTCCATTAATACAGAAAAAAATAAAATGCAGCATACCACATAAATAGGCAGTGTCACTTAAAGAGTAACTGTCGGGAATAAAATAAAAAATCAATTCATTATTTTTATCTGGTAAACAATAAGGATGCTAACCAGACAATCCAAAAGTTAAAATCACTATTACTTTTCTTGTTGATAAATGCTCATTCCCCAGTTTACCTTATTTTACCAAATTTGGTACATGCAAAATTTGTTACACAAAAAGGAAGTTGCAGGGCATGCTGGGTTGTCCTTTTTTGCTTCTATACTTCGCCTCAGACTTAACTAATGCAGCCTGATTGGCTGAAGCCTCTTTCCCTCCTGTTTTCCCCTCCCACAACTCTGTTCCTCTCTGATTGGCCAATATTTCTCATGCTGAGACATTGCACTTTCTATAGTGAAGGGCAGGCAAATCAGACTGAGGATAGTAAGGGAGGAAATTACATCAGGATTGGCTTCAAAATAGCCACAGTTAAGATGAGAAATGCTAAGAAGGATTTTCTCTTTTTTCCACTGTAGAAAAGTCACTAAAATCAAAATGTGTACAGTACAATACATATGTTGTATAGGTAGAGCAAGCATTCATCTACCTGTATTTGTGTGTGTGTGTGTGTGTGTGTGTATGTGTGTGTGTGTGTTATGGTTCTGAGATAGTATGGCTGACAGCTCCTCTTTAAACATATGGGGCATATTGGGTGCTGTGTGGTGCCATGCTGAGCAGTTACCAGGCAGCACTAAGAAGTTGTGAGAGTTTGAGAGGCAATTCACTGTCTATCAACAGTCCCTGGTACACATGGACACAGCACACAGCTTAACAGTCCGTGGAAAAGAGGCCTTAGGCCCCTTTTCCACGAGCAGGTGATAGGCAGTGAAAAGCCTCAACACTTACAACTGCTTGCTGCTGCCTGGTAACTTACCAGGCAGCAGTGAGCAGTTGTGAGAGTTTGAGAGGCTTTTCACTGCCTGTCAACTGCTTGTGGAAAAGGAGTCTTAAGGTGGCCATACACTGGTCGATTTGCCATCAGATTCGACCAACAGACAGATCCCTATCTGATCGAATCTGATCAGAGAGGGATCGTATGGCTACCTTTACAGCAAACAGATTGTGAACCGATTTCAGCCTGAAACCGTTCACAATCTGTTGTGGTGGTGCTGCTGCCCCCGCCCGCCCGCATACATTACCTGCTCCGCCGGCGCGACTCCAGTCTCCCGGTCACCGCTGCTCTGTCTGCGCTCTGGTCTCCAGGTCCGGCATGCCTCACTTCTTCTAGCCCGGCAGGAAGTTTAAACAGTAGAGGGCGCTCTACTGTTTAAACTTCCTGCCGGGCTAGAAGAAGTGAGGCATGCCGGACCTGGAGACCAGAGCGCAGACAGAGCAGCGGTGACCGGGAGACTGGAGTCGCGCCGGCGGAGCAGGTAATGTATGCGGGCTCTATTGTGTCGGTCGTCGGGCACTCGAATGCCGCTAGCGATGCGCTCTTTACCCGCGGGCGATCGACTGTTATTTTCCGCACGGCGCGATCGACGGGATCGGACGAAATGGATCGAAATTCGGCGTGTAGCGTGAACGATTGGCAGCAGATTCGATCCCAGTGATCGAATCTGCTGTCAAAACGGGCGCAAATCGGGCCAGTGTATGGCCAGCTTTAGACCTCTTTTCCATGGACAGTTGATAGGCAGTGAAATGCCTCTCAAACTGCTGCTGCCTGATAACTGCCCACTGCTGCCTGGTAACTACTTGCTGAACACACAGTTCAACTGTCCATGCCTCTTTTTCATGGACTGTTGAGCTGTGTGCTCAGCAAGCAGTTACCAGGCAGCAGTGAGACGTGGTGAGATTTTGAGAGGCATTTCACTGCCTATCAACTGCCCATGGAAAAGAAGCTGAAAAAAATCTAGATTTCCAGCACGTGGTACGTGTATGCCTGGGGTTACTTCCCTGTAGATAAGTAAATTCAATGCCCACTGCTAAGCAAACATCAGTTATGAACCTCCCTGTAAGGGGAGATTCATTTTAAATCTTTCTCAGAAGAGATGTGCTCAGCCCACTTTAAACAGCCGCAATTCAGGCAAAGTTTGTAGCTTGGTGAGAAGTTTCCAACAGCTCAAGAGCTGTATTACAAAGCAAGAACTGAAAGCTCTATGTGGTTTAGTTACATCATACTGCTTTCATTAACAGCACTCTGAGTGGCTCTGTGGCGCAATGGATAGCGCATTGGACTTCTAGCATGAGTGATTGAAGACATTCAAAGGTTGTGGGTTCGAGTCCCACCAGAGTCGCATTTTACTAAGAGTGAATATTAATGCTTCTGAAGCTCCCCTAATTCTAGTACAGTCAGAAAATATAACACTGTATGCAGGGGTATGAATTAATCAGTGCTGTGCTAGAGTCCTGTTGCATCATAGAGCAAAGCTGGTAATTCCCCTCGGGTTCTTACAGCAAACTATCTACATGCATTTTCAGGTATGCATTTACATACTGCACGAAACGTTGAAACTATAAAACACAGTTTGCAGGTCATTCACATCTCCATAGCTATTTGTGGTTGTAAATGGGAAAGAACCCTACAGCTGGACACTGAGGTCAGCCCCAAATCAAACTGAATAGGAATGAACATTTCTGCAAGGATTCCCTTAGATGTCCTGCCAGATTTTTGCTGATTATGGGTATGAGAAGTATTCTTCACAAACAACTGTATGAATCCACGTGTTGACTTCATTGTATAAACGCTAGAAAAAAAATTCTCAAAGTTAGAGTGAATCGCTTTCTGTATGTAACACTGCCATCTAGTGGTCCAGCAAAGTTTCTCAAAAGTGCTAAAAAGTTTCTGGGAAATTTGTGTATACTGGTGGTGGCAAAGGTAAAACGCAACTCACTAATTAGGGCTCTTTCACATCGAGACCATTTTCTGCTTTTTAACGCAAAGTCAAAGCTTTGCGTTAACCAAGGTAAAATGAAAATCCATAGACTTTAATTTTAACTTTACATCTGACACTGCGTTTTGGTGCTTTGCGGTTCGACGCACCCGGGAGCTTTTAATCATCCGGCGCCGGTGTTTCCCGTCGGGTAAATGGATAACTACCGCCATTGACTGCGTTGCACCGCAACATCCCGATGACACGCCGCAGGCCATAACGCGTGCAGGATAACGGCTCCTGCGCGCGTTTTAGATGTGAAAGAAGCCTTAGGGCCTGGATACTGCTGAGCACAAACAATTTTTTACAATTGTTTTAATTGTGATTTGTGATTGGCTAAAAGTCCTTCAACAGGAAGTTGCAATGTCTCCTGGGATTTGACTTTGAAAAAACGAAATGCAGTCACATCACGTTTTTTTGTGTGTGATTTTTCAGACAGCACTCAAAAACTCTGCTGTCACTTAGATTGCAATTTTCAAAAATCGCATCGTGTACAGTTCATCATGGTTTTCATTCTTTTTAAAAAGGCTTTGCAATTGAAAAAACACATACGATTATAAAAAGGCAGCGCAACACAAGCACTGTGTACAGGTCCTTAGGCTGTATTCCCACTTGAGCTAAGAAACAGACACTTTTTGTCTGTTCTCTGCTTATTTTATAAATGGGAGCTGTTACATACATCACTCCACAACAGATCCCTGAGATCAGTTGTGGTAAGTGGGCTGCACTTTTGTGCAGACCTCGATAATACCGGGCAGGCATATGGCCTATGGATGTAGCCTCAGGCTACAGCTGGGACCATCAGAGTGGACACTACAATGTCTGCTCCCACTGGCTGCACGTGGTCTGGCTCAAGTGGGAACCGAGAAGGGTTCACAACTGTCCGTCTTTAGACAGACAGTCCGTACAAAAGAAGGCAATGATGGGCTGTCTGTACTTGCCCGTACCTTCTTCTGTGGGTGTCCATTCCTTTAAAGGAACTCTGAGGAGTGACGAATTTAAAAGAATACACTTACCTGGGGCTTCTTCCAGCTCACCTTAGGAGGAGAGGTCCTGCAGCGTCCTCCTGGCTCGTCACCTTCAGCCTCCCCCAGCCCCCCGTTATCGGCGTCACCCGGGCCTGGTGTCAGCCGGGTCTTCCTGGTTAATGATGCAATGCGTCATCACGGTGGCCGCGCATGCGCAGACCTGTCACGGCGGCCGCTGTGATGACGCGGAGCGGCCGGCGTGATGACGCATTGCGTCATTGACCATGAAGACCCGGCCGACACCAGGCCCAGGTGTCGCCAATAACGGGGGGCCGGCGGAGGCTGAAGGAGATGAGCCAGGAGGACGCTGTGGGACCTTGCCGCCTACCCTGAGCTGTAAGAAGCTCCAGGTAAGTGTATTCTTTTAAATTCGGGCACTCCTCGGGAGTCCCTTTAATGCAGGGATGTCAAACCGGTCCTTCAAGGGCAGAGGTCCTCACACATTTCTGATACAGCTCAAATTAACTGATGGGTCTGAATCAGGAAAGGTGTAGTCCATAAGGTCGAACACATTCCTCTTTCTCAGTCCATACTAATCACTAGCATGGATCTGGCTTTCCATGCCTGGAGTTTGACACCTGTGCTTTAATGATGAGACCTCAGCTCAGTCCAGAATCTCTAGTGTGTTGCCCATGTGTCACTTCACACAAGAAGCTTTTCAAGGCGTTTAAATAAAAGTAACACGCTGGAGCTGCATACACAGACTGTTCAGAAAGGTTGCTAATAGAAAACACCAGACAGGTATGAAATAACCAGCTGCAACCATTAACTTAGCTTTTAAAACAAAATGTGAAAACGTGACCATGCCCACAGATTAGCCTCATTCACAATACAGTACTTAAAAGTGCACTGCTGACTCCGCCCCATGCGTCCAAAAGTTTGAACAGATTGTGTAGGTAAGTTGTCATACTACATGAAAGTGGTAAAACTGGCCAATCAATATTGGACATGTGCATGCCTCCATATTGAGCAGCTCTAGTTATTATCCTTTGTAAGATCCACTCCACTGACTGGTCCGCAGACTGTATGCTTGTGGCACATGAGAAATTCAGTTTTATCTAAAAAAAAAAAATAAAAAAAATAAAATAAAATGAGATACTTCCCTTAGTAGTGGGATCCTCTTTACCTATGCAACTCAAAACTTAGGAAGCAGGCATGTATTGTGAAGCAGTCCTCATGCCCACCCTTAATCCCCTTAATTGTCCACCTCCCTCCACTGTCACCTGAAAGCCCCCCTCAGCCTTTTCTGATTTGAACAGTAGTGTGCAGGCGCTGATGCAGAGGTGTGCATCCTTGATTGCGCACCTGCAGCCGGGAGTGCTCTGTGTATGACGTCGCTTTTGACGTTGTGCGCATGCGCAGAGCACTCCCAGTTGCGTGATTAAGGACAAATATATAAAGTTGAAAAAGGATCAATCAAATCCTGCCTAGGTGGAATTTGGACCATTTTTAAGTTGCATAAACAAAAATTTTGCAAAGAAGGAAGTGCTAAAACGATGGCACTGCAGACAACAAACTTCTATTGGGATGGAGGGAGAGGGGGAGGCAGCTCATACCACACAGTCAGGTACAGTCTGGTGACACCATGCGTGCTCAGGCAACAGAAAGTCTGTATGTAGAAGGAGAGGGATGAAGCGCCGGCACTGCTGTAAGTCACGTTTATTTAGGTCAGCAAAACATCAAAGTGCGTATACATGCAGGCATGAAGACATAATGGTGAAGACACGTACCCCTTGGTGGATGATGGTGGCGTGCTGGTGGGTGCAGAGGGAGGAAGAGCCTGACGGCCGTTTCGCGCTATGCGCTTCTACGGAGGCTGCAAATGAGGATATGGGACAAGCAGCCTAAATACTTTTACTAGGCGGCGTGCGGCGTTCTACCGCTGAAGGTCCCGCCCCTCTACCATCACTGGTCCTTCCGCCTCGGCTGCGTACAGCAGAAGCGGCCCGAGGCGGATGACGTCAGGTATTCCCCAGCGACGGTGGCCTGTATGGGGAAACACTTAGATTAGGTTACCCAGGCAACAATTGCATCTCGGGCCACCCCGTCGTCTGGGAAGATGTGCTGCCATCTTGTGGCATATTTTGTAATTGCAGCTTCATAGGCGGCCATACGTGCAAAGTGTAACACTTAAACAGGGGGCATAATGTGATGAGCAAGTGTGTGCTAAAAACATATGTAAAATTTGGGACTCTGGATGGGCCCTGAAAAGTGCAAAATTAGTACATGGGTGGATATGTGAACAATTTGTAGCAACCACTAATTGTGTGTGTGGGATAAGGCCATGAAGCATGCAAAAACTGGGATCATGGCAAGGAGGTGCTAAAACCATCCATATTTGTGTGTGATGCACCCTGCACATATGACTGTAAACAAACCTGAAGTGATGATTAAAAACAGGGAGGGGGAAAAAGAGTTAAAAACAACCAATCTGGAACGGCTATTTAGAGGGAAACAGGAGGGGGAGGGGAGAGGGAGAGAAATTACATAGTACCCTGGACAATATATCCTCATCGTATTTATATCTTTAAATTATTTTTTAGGAGCAGAGAGTGGCCATATTTTATCAGGGAGTAGGCAGACATATATGTGACTCCTCTATAGGGGTATTATTAACATTCAGTATATTCAAGAAAAACAGAGATAGACTATAGCTAAGGGCTCATGAATGCACATGGCCCACAATTATCATATCTGTGGGTCCAAAAAACATGCAAGGTCAGTGTGATCATTCATGCCCAGGGGGCCCATCGCATCAGACTGTAATGTTATCCGTGCTTCTTCTCTCTTTAGAATTCTTTCCCTGTTGCCTCCGCGTCTCGGGGGCAACACATGTTTCAAACCGGCAAAAGTCAATTTTGTGGGGTCCCCCTGATGGACTTCTCTAATATGGGTAATGACCCGAGTGGAGCCTTTGCCTGATTCAATAGAATGGAAATGCTCACGATATCTCCTTGTAAGTGGCCTCGTGGTCTCTCCTATGTAAAATCTGCCACAGGGGCACCACAACGCATACACTACAAACGACGTTTGACACGTGATGAATTCCCGAGTGAAGCGCGAGAGGGGACCCACTTGATGTCGGGAGCCAGTGGCCATAAACTCGCACGACACGCACCTACCGCACCGGTGGTTTCCCTGTGGCAGATGGTCACTTAACCAGTTCCCATTCTTTTGCGAGATGAACTCGCTCCTAGTGACTCTGGATCCAATTGTTGGAGCCCTCCTATATGAGAAAAGAGGTCCATCTTTAACTAGGGGCCTCAAAAGGGGATCCCCAAGGAGAATGTCCCAGTTTTTCTTCGTAATTTCCTTCAATTTGTTGGTCATAGGGGAATACTGGAATGTGAATGGGACTTGGCCCTCATTGAGGGATCTTCCCTTACGTTTCTGTCTCATAAGGAGGTCCTTCCTATCAATCTTATGCACCGCCTTAAAGGCTTTCTGGATTGTTTCCTGTTCGTATCCCCTACTCAATAATCTACCTCCTAAATCCTCTGACTGCATGATGAAAGCGTTCTCCTCTGCATTGTTCCTCCGCAGCCTGAGGAACTGACTATATGGTATTGACTGAGTTACATATTGGGGATGGAAGCTTGATTTATGTAGGAGGGCGTTTGAGGCAGTGGGTTTCCGAAAACCTCTGGGGACCAAGATATCATTTTGGACGACCAGTTCCAGATCTAAAAAGGGCACTCTACACTCACTGATAGTGGCAGTAAAGGCCATATTCATTGGATTATTACTGATGTACGCCACAAAATCATGGAAAGCTGCACAAGTCCCGGACCAGAAAATGAGGATGTCGTCCACGTACCTGGACCACATCCTGAGTTGCCCGCGGAAAGGATTGGCATCTGTGTGGATGTATATTTCCTCAAACCATGCCAAAAAGATGTTGGCATAGGTGCAGGAGACCGCCGTACCCATGGCTGTTCCCGCCACCTGCCAGTACCAACTCCCGTCGAAAAGAAAAGCGTTGTGGGTCAAAACAAAGGTGAGACATTCACACAAGAAGTCCTTATATTCATTACTTATGTTAGTTCTGTCTAGGAACACTCTCACAGCCCGCACCCCCAAATGGCTTTCATTGAACAAGCCATTCGCTTGCAAGACATCGTCTTGGAGCGTACCAAACAAGAACATTCCAAAACAATTAAAGAGATAGAAACAACAAAGGCTCAGTATCAAGGTCTGGTGAGCCGGGAGCAATATATGAAAACATTAAAACGCATAGACAAGAAACTGACCGTGCTACAAGATACTATTAAAGAGAGGAAGTTGCGGAAGTTCCAAAGAGATAAAGAGGACTACTCACTGAAGCGTTTCTTCTCTTGGCAAAAGACCAGAACATCCAAGAGCCCAAGGAGGGGTAGAGGCCACTGGACAACCGACTCTGAGTCGAGTGACGAAGAGAGAGGGAAACCAAAAGGCCAACCCAGTGATTCCAACTCAGAGACCCGCCCTTTAGGCGGAGGACAAGGAGGGGGAGAGGCAGGAAGAAAACAACAACAAAAAAGGAAAGGGAGAAGGATCTCCTGGGAGGACAGGAGGAATCCAGCCCATCCGAAACGGAGAAAGAACTAACTCTACTGGATCAGACCAATGAACAGTTGGAGATTTTGAATTTAACAGACTGCCAGTTACCTGAAGGCACGATCTCCCTGCTGCAAAAAGGCCTCAATTTCAGTATTTCCACCAACTTTGATTATAGCCAGTTTAAAATTGATCTGTACAAGAATATAAGGCGTTTGAACATACAATTACAATTCCTGAAGAGGGATTCCATCACCAGGAAACAAGGAAATATGGGTCGACATTCCACAGTAATTAGTGCCTTGGGATTCAGCCCTGGAATAGAATGGGATCAACAAGATCTCCTAAATTTGGAAATCCTACGGGAATTAGAGGGAACAGATGTCCATCAGCCGGAACAACCTAATTTTAGGGCTTGTAGATCGACATCACCATTCCCTGTACAGCCGGGTTCAAGTCTGGATATTTTCCAAAAGATAATGGAGAAAGATATGAGAGCTGAGATATATCCACAACCCCCAGGGAACCTAACATCACAGGAAGAGAGAGCCCTAAAGTGGCTACAAAAGAGGCCTGACCTCCAGATTAAGAATGCAGATAAGGGAGGAAGCATTGTTATCATGACAGAACAGCAATATAAGCAAGAGGCCCTAAGGCAACTCCAGGATACTAGCACATATAGGCCCTTACATCAGGATCCCACAGTAGGCTACCAGGCTAGATTAAGATCCCTCCTAAGACGGGGCGCAGAGCAAGGTCTAATTAACACCAAATTGGCCAATGATCTGCTCCCCGATTTTCCCATTAGGCCAGTATGGTACCACGTACCGAAGGTGCACAAGTCCCGGACTAGTCCCCCGGGCCGGCCCATTGTCTCGGGCATTGGGTCGGTGACGGAACGGTTGTCCAGGTACTTGGACCACGTCCTGAGACCCCTTTTAGGTGAGATTCCATCTCACCTGGGGGACACACTGGATGTCCTCAGGGGGATTGAAGGTCTTACGTGGATTCGGGGCGACACCCTTGCCACTATTGACGTGGAGAGCCTATACAGCCGCATCCCCCATGATTTGGGGGTGCGGGCTGTGAGAGTGTTCCTAGACAGAACTGACATAAGTAATGAATATAAGGACTTCTTGTGTGAATGTCTCACCTTTGTTTTGACCCACAACGCTTTTCTTTTCGACGGGAGTTGGTACTGGCAGGTGGCGGGAACAGCCATGGGTACGGCGGTCTCCTGCACCTATGCCAACATCTTTTTGGCATGGTTTGAGGAAATATACATCCACACAGATGCCAATCCTTTCCGCGGGCAACTCAGGATGTGGTCCAGGTACGTGGACGACATCCTCATTTTCTGGTCCGGGACTTGTGCAGCTTTCCATGATTTTGTGGCGTACATCAGTAATAATCCAATGAATATGGCCTTTACTGCCACTATCAGTGAGTGTAGAGTGCCCTTTTTAGATCTGGAACTGGTCGTCCAAAATGATATCTTGGTCCCCAGAGGTTTTCGGAAACCCACTGCCTCAAACGCCCTCCTACATAAATCAAGCTTCCATCCCCAATATGTAACTCAGTCAATACCATATAGACAGTTCCTCAGGCTGCGGAGGAACAATGCAGAGGAGAACGCTTTCATCATGCAGTCAGAGGATTTAGGAGGTAGATTATTGAGTAGGGGATATGAACAGGAAACAATCCAGAAAGCCTTTAAGGCGGTGCATAAGATTGATAGGAAGGACCTCCTTATGAGACAGAAACGTAAGGGAAGATCCCTCAATGAGGGCCAAGTCCCATTCACATTCCAGTATTCCCCTATGACCAACAAATTGAAGGAAATTACGAAGAAAAACTGGGACATTCTCCTTGGGGATCCCCTTTTGAGGCCCCTAGTTAAAGATGGACCTCTTTTCTCATATAGGAGGGCTCCAACAATTGGATCCAGAGTCACTAGGAGCGAGTTCATCTCGCAAAAGAATGGGAACTGGTTAAGTGACCATCTGCCACAGGGAAACCACCGGTGCGGTAGGTGCGTGTCGTGCGAGTTTATGGCCACTGGCTCCCGACATCAAGTGGGTCCCCTCTCGCGCTTCACTCAGGAATTCATCACGTGTCAAACGTCGTTTGTAGTGTATGCGTTGTGGTGCCCCTGTGGCAGATTTTACATAGGAGGGACCACGAGGCCACTTACAAGGAGATATCGTGAGCATTTCCATTCTATTGAATCAGGCAAAGGCTCCACTCGGGTCATTACCCATATTAGAGAAGTCCATCAGGGGGACCCCACAAAATTGACTTTTGCCGGTTTGAAACATGTGTTGCCCCCGAGACGCGGAGGCAACAGGGAAAGAATTCTAAAGAGAAGAAGCACGGATAATATTACAGTCTGATGCGATGGGCCCCCTGGGCATGAATGATCACACTGACCTTGCATGTTTTTTGGACCCACAGATATGATAATTGTGGGCCATGTGCATTCATGAGCCCTTAGCTATAGTCTATCTCTGTTTTTCTTGAATATACTGAATGTTAATAATACCCCTATAGAGGAGTCACATATATGTCTGCCTACTCCCTGATAAAATATGGCCACTCTCTGCTCCTAAGATATAATTTAAAGATATAAATACGATGAGGATATATTGTCCAGGGTACTATGTAATTTCTCTCCCTCTCCCCTCCCCCTCCTGTTTCCCTCTAAATAGCCGTTCCAGATTGGTTGTTTTTAACTCTTTTTCCCCCTCCCTGTTTTTAATCATCACTTCAGGTTTGTTTACAGTCATATGTGCAGGGTGCATCACACACAAATATGGATGGTTTTAGCACCTCCTTGCCATGATCCCAGTTTTTGCATGCTTCATGGCCTTATCCCACACACACAATTAGTGGTTGCTACAAATTGTTCACATATCCACCCATGTACTAATTTTGCACTTTTCAGGGCCCATCCAGAGTCCCAAATTTTACATATGTTTTTAGCACACACTTGCTCATCACATTATGCCCCCTGTTTAAGTGTTACACTTTGCACGTATGGCCGCCTATGAAGCTGCAATTACAAAATATGCCACAAGATGGCAGCACATCTTCCCAGACGACGGGGTGGCCCGAGATGCAATTGTTGCCTGGGTAACCTAATCTAAGTGTTTCCCCATACAGGCCACCGTCGCTGGGGAATACCTGACGTCATCCGCCTCGGGCCGCTTCTGCTGTACGCAGCCGAGGCGGAAGGACCAGTGATGGTAGAGGGGCGGGACCTTCAGCGGTAGAACGCCGCACGCCGCCTAGTAAAAGTATTTAGGCTGCTTGTCCCATATCCTCATTTGCAGCCTCCGTAGAAGCGCATAGCGCGAAACGGCCGTCAGGCTCTTCCTCCCTCTGCACCCACCAGCACGCCACCATCATCCACCAAGGGGTACGTGTCTTCACCATTATGTCTTCATGCCTGCATGTATACGCACTTTGATGTTTTGCTGACCTAAATAAACGTGACTTACAGCAGTGCCGGCGCTTCATCCCTCTCCTTCTACATAAACAAAAATTTCCATAATCTGTATGACCTAAGAACATTTTGCATCTCATTAACCATCTCTACCAGTGTGGTGTGCAGAAGCTGTGGGGCAGCTAGCTGAAAATATTTCTTTCCACTCATGACTAGGCTCCTACATGCAGTCCCCCCAAGTGTCCCAGATCCTGCGGGGCTGTCCCGATTTGGGGGGGGGAGGGCCCTCCTGCTATCACGTACCACCCCCCGGGCTGGCATTACCTTCCTCCCTCCCTCTAAATAGGCCCCCCTAATTGTGTGTGACGTCATAGGAAACAGGAAGCAGAGAAGAGCCAGCTGTCGGTACACGAGGAAGGACAGTAAGATGACCGCCCGCTCTGCTGCGCAAACTTACTCTGCAAGCAGGGGGACACACACAGTTAGGGGGGTCTATTCAGAGGGAGGAATGTGATGCTGGCCCAGCATCCCGCATTGGCGCAGCTGTTGCCTCTATCATTTTTTTTGCCTCCTCTCTGCCCAGGGCATCTTTCTCCCCACCCAAAGTGGCACCCTCCATCCCACCCACAAGCAAACCCCTCCTACCCACTGACACCCACCTCCCCAAGCCAGGTAACCCCCTCCTACCCACTAGCAACCCCCTTCTACTCACTGGCACCTACCTCCCCACCCAAAGGCACCCTCCTCCCTACCCAGTGGCATCTTCCTCCCTACCCACTAGCACCTTCCTCCCCAGCCACTGGCAGCCCCCTTCTACCCACTGGCACCCACTCCCCTATCTAAAGGCACCATCCTTCTTCCCATTGACACCTTCCTCCCCCACCCAGTGGCACCCTCCTTTCCACCCAGTGTCACACACTCCCACCCACTGGCACTCTCCTCCCTCCCACTGTCACCCTCCTGCAAAATCTAGGGTGTGGCTTAAGGCTGCACAGAGGGAGTGGCTTAAGTGTCCCTCTTTTTACATTCAGTAAAAAAGCAGGCATTTTTATTCCTGAGAAACGTTTTCTTGTCAGTAGCAATCACACCATTGATTCGTATTGCTGGGTTCATACAAACATTATGATCAGATTTGCATCTGGGTGCAGGTTGAGTGTCGGTATAGGCATACACCATTTGCCAAAAACCTGCTCAGCACTGCACAATCACCATAAGCAATTGTGTCCAGAGGAAGGGGGAAGACAAAGTGTAAAGGTAGCCATACATCTAGCGTTGCATGGGCAGATTCTGATAAGAGAGAGATCTGTCAGCTGCCCATACACCACAGGCCCATTGCAGATCAATTTCAGCATGAAATCTCTCGGGAATTGGCCTTGTGCGCCATATACGTCCGCCTCGCCGCTGTCCCCTAATGTAAAATGTCCCCCCCTGCCCCGTGTATATATTACCTCTCCACTGCCTCTGCTTGTCCCCCGCTGGCTTCCGGGATTCCCCCACTGCAAACACGCGTGGTTTCCTAGTAAAGGCGCGCGTGTGATGTCATACTCACCATACTAGGAAACCACAAGGGGCGTGCGTGTATGGAGAGAGTAATGTGCCCAGTGCAGCGGAGGGACAAACGCAGGCCGCGGACAGGTAATGTATACACTTTACAAGTGGCACCGGGGGGGGGGGGGGGGGGACAGCACAGGGGGTTTTGTCACATTTGTCGATCATTAGGGAATTGCAAGCCGTTACTGCCGCGCACCCTATCGTGCAACATCTTGCAGCATGCACAATCTAGAATGCAATACATTTTCATCCCGAAATTGGTCGCATTGTTGGTCGGGCATTAACTTGGCGGCACAGATTTTCATCCAATTTGATTATATTAATCGAATTGGATGGTCAATCGGCCAAGTCGCCTGATGTATGGCCACCTTAATACTTTCAACAAGTAGGGTGCAGCTAGCCCAATGCCTGGTACACACTTTCGATTAGGATTGACCAATCACTGACCAATTTTACCAACCATGTAGTATAAGGGTTTACCTACACAATCTGTTCATAGTATTCAATATCTGTTGACCTTCATGTTATATGGTGGAGGCAAAATTGAACAGTGATTGGCCAATCATAATTGAAAGTGTGTACCAAGCTTAACATGTACACACATCCAATTTTGGTTGACCAATGAGTGCCCAATTTTACTACTCCCGTGTAATATCAGAGCTTACCTACAAAATTTGTTCATAGTATTCAAAATCTGTTAGCTCTGTGAAGTGGTGAAATTGGCTAATCAAAATTGAATGTGTGTTCACACATTAATACTAAGTTCACAATTGAGCTTATTACACACTTTCAAGGTTCACAGTGGTCAGTTCCATAATTATAATGAGTGTGAACTGCAATGGAGACTGGATATAGACTTTAATAGAAAGCCTGCATGCGAGTTAGAATAAAGTGATCAGTTACAATGCAGTGCTGTGAACCGGCCCATAGAATTGTATAGGCAGTGAGTTGACATGCAGAATGATTCTGCAATTATTCTACCACTGACCACTGTGAACAGGGCCTCAATTATGATTGGCCAATCACTGACCAATTTTACCACCTCCATGCAGTATGAGGGTCAGCAGATATTGAATATAATGAGCACATTATGTAGGTAAACCATCATACTATATGGAGGTGGTAAAATTGGTCAGTGATTGGCCAATCATAATTGAAAGTGTGTACCAGGCTTAAATCCGTTGGGATGCAAATCTTCACAACAGATTTCAAAACTGGCAGCTCTTGGCGATGCGCACATCGCAGCTCACAGTACTTTGTTGTCAGTCATTTACAACATAGTTAAAGGACTTGCGAGGCAAAAGTGGTAAAAAAAAAGTTAAATACCTGGCTGCAAGTTTTATCCACAGAGGACGCCATCTGCACCCTCTGTTTCATTCCGCCGTGGTGTCATTTTTCTTTTTAGCCTGAGGTCGGAACCAGACCCATCCTGCCGCACCTGCGCAGTTGTCAACAGGGCTGTGGAGTCGGAGTTGAGGAGTCAGGACAATTTTTGGGTACCTGGAGTCGGGAGAAAATGCACCTACTCTGACTCCTAATGAATTTAAACTGTAATTAAAATAGAAAATATGATAAAATGTTCTATTTCTCAGATAATAGTCACAAATAATTTAAATATACAGTAATAGTTGTGCTTAGTTCGCAAAAATTAAAATAAACCAATCAAAAAATAGTTACTTGTACTACCCCGTATTTTTAAAGTCAAATATACATATCTGATTGTTACAGTATAGTATATAAGTGTACCGAGGAATCATATATATATATATATATATATATATATATATATATATATATATATATATATATATATATATATATATATATATATATATATATATATATATATATATATATATATATATATATATATACTAAATAACATCTATGCTGTAAGAATAAAGCCTGATGTGTAGCTGTGTCACTAATAGAGATGGTCAATGAGATGGAAATAATTCTGCACTGATGCTGGTTTATGCAAATGTATGCACACCCTTTGCTCATGAAATCAAATAATTTGATATGTTAAAATTTGGTTTGGTAGCTACGAATTAAAGGGTACCTGAGACGGATGAAAAGAAAAGTTTTATACATACATGGTGCTTCCTCCAGCCCCCTTCGGGCTAATCCAGTCGCTGTCCTCCTCCGACACCTGGATCTTCTGCTATGATTCCCGGTATTTCAGCCAGTCAGCGCAATCTGGCCGCATGCCGCTCCCACAGCCAGGAACATTCTGCACCTGCGCAATAGTGCAGGTGTAGTACGCTCCCAGCGGTGGTGTGTGTGCATGCGCACTACTCCCGACTGGCTCAAGTACCTGGACCCATAGCAGAAGATCCAGGTGGCGGAGGAGGACAGCGAGGGACTGATTAGCCTGAAGTGGGCTGGAGGAAGCCCCATGTATGTCTACAACTTTAATTTCATCTGTCTCAGGTTTACTTTGTTACACAGTAGTACTACACCAGGGGTCAGGAACCTTTTTGGCTGAAAGAGCCATAAATGCCACATATTTTAAAATGTAATTCCTTGAGAGCCATACAATATGTTTTAAACTGGGACAGTAGGGCTCACTTCCTTGTTGCCATGGAGATGTATATACAATTGATCCGCCGGGCAGCGGAAGTGTCAGACATGTCTTCAGCTTCTCTTGGGTTTCAGCAACATCAGCAATTTCTCCGAGAGCCAGACAGGAGAAATACTGACTAACAGCTTGTACAATTATCTAGCTGACTTGGGAGGTTGATAAACTTTGTAGGACGTGATCCCCGCACTTTGGCCCAATAGGCTGCCTGTCAAGTGACAGGCAGCCTATTGGGCCAATCACAGTCTGGGGATCTCGTTCTACAAAGTCACAGGACCTGACAGGGTCCAGAGTGGGACAGTTGAAGCAGCTGTTCATTTTTGGGGTAGCGCAAGTAAGTTAGTAGTGCATGCTACAGCAGTAGTGTGCCTACTTTGAAAATTTTACTTGCACTGCCACACTAAGTTGTGCTGCTTGAGTAGTGTAGCTCAGTGAATAAACCTACTGAATCTACTGATTTGTATGTGAGCCAGATGTAGCCATCAAAAGAGCCACATCTGGCTCCCGAGCCATAGGTTCCCTACCTCTGTACTATACTCTACATATGCACTCCCCACAGAGCTGCAGGAAATCCACTGAGAATGTTGTGCACATTGAACACAGAGGTGTTGTCTATCACCCATAAACCTGGTTCAGATTGTACATGAAGAATGTGTAATAGAGGAGGAATAGCCTCATTCTCCTGCAGAGTACCTGCACATCACTCTTACATATACCCATAGTTATATTGCCCAGGGCCTGATCCATGTTCAGATTGTGCATGAAGAATTTATAATAGAATAATCCCCTGCCGAGTACCTACACATCACTCTTATGCTGGGCATACACGGTAGGATTGTTCCTTATCAATCGAGCCGCTGATGGTTCGATTGATCAATTTCCGACAGGTCCGATGACCCGCCGGATTGATTGCCCGCTTGATCCCCGCGGGCGGACAATAGCGGGGAATCGAGCGGAAGATAAGGAGTGCACGTGGGGACAAGCGGGATTTACTCCGGACGGCGGCGGGGTCGAGCGGGGACGCGGCAGGATTCGATCCGGCGGCTAATCGAGCCGCTGGGTCAACTCGTGTATGCCCAGCATTACATATACCCACAGTCACATTGCCTAGGGCCTGATAGATGTTCTTTGTTCCTGTCTTCTGCAAGTACTCTTACCAAGGACTAGTTTTAGACTAAGACTAAAAGTATTATAGGCAGAAGATCAGCCGGCTAGCCAGGTAACTGGTATTGTTTATAAGGGAATAAATATGGCAGCCTCCATATCCCTCTCACTTCAGTTGTATTTTATAATTCCTCAGCGTTGGCAGTTACGAGATGCATTTCATGTTACATACTTTCAGTCAACAAAATTGTAATATGCAAATTAGAGGAGCAGTCATCGGTGGAATCCTAACCTGAGGAGTCGGAGTCGGTGTATTTTTGTACCGACTCCACAGCCCTGGTTGTCATAGCCACGAGTGTGGCTGCGCAGCTCCGAGTCCTCCTCCAGCCCTGTCATGGCTCCCGGCAGTCTTGCGCGATTTACTTCCACGGGACTGTCGGGAGCCATGACGGGGCGGGAGGAGGACTCAGAGCTACGCAGCCGCACTCATGGCTATGACAACTGTGCATGCACGGCAGGACCTTGCGGCCATATGTATTGGGGCAAATGCAGACGGCCTGACGGATCCGGTCGGGTCCTGCCCTCAGGCTGAAAAGAAGAATGACACCACGGCAGAATAAAACAGAGGGAGCCGATGGCGTCCACTGTGGATAAAACTTGCAGCCAAGGTATTGAACTTTTTTTTACCACTCTCGTCTCGTAAGTCCTTTAAAATGTGCCCAGTATCCAGTAGTGCACATCTTGGCACGCGTTGTTACAATGTACCCATGCACTCTGCTAAGCCAACATGATGATGTAAATGCGCTGATTGTGGAATCATTGCAGCAGCGCATTTGAGTTCTACCGCATAGCATATAGTGTGAACATACCCCAAGAGGGAGAAGAGGGGATTTAAAAACTGCCTTAGGAACCACAGAGAGACTCCTTGGAGTGGAAAGTGTAAGTTCTATTATTTTATTCCTTTACCCAGAGATGGTTCTGGACATAAAGTGAAATGCACAAGGAGGCTGCCATATTTATTTCTTTTTAAACAATACTAGTTGCCGGTGTGTCCTGCTAGCATCAGTAGTGTCTGAATCACACACACACACAAACAATCTTTAGTAAGAGCACCTGATCTGCATGTTTGTTCAGGGTCTACGGCTAACAGTATCTGAAGCAAAGGATCAGCAGGATAGCCAGGCAATGTTTAAATGGAAATAAGTACACCAAGTCAGCCTCCATATCCCTCTCACTTCAGGTAATTATCACAACCAGCACAAAGTAGTGAAAGCTATTATTATTTAGGCTGTATTTACAGTGGGATGTTGCGTTTTAATGCGACGTTAAAGGCGCAACGTGTCCTGGTTCAGAGGTGACACTGCAAGCAATGAGTTACCACAACACAACCTTTTTTAACATGACTTTAACGTCGCACTGTGAACGGCCCATAGGATTAGCATTGCAGTGCGGTAAGCTGCGTTATAAGACTTTATAACGCGTGACCATAATGTCCCACTGTAAATGCGACCTTAGTATTTATATACTCACATCTTTTGCAGTGCTTTGCAAAGTATATTGACTCTTGTCATTCACCTTCCCTCCGAGAAGCTCACAATGCAATCCCTACCATAGTCATAAGTCTATCACATGAACAACGGACCCAGCACTGCAAGGCAAGAGTGCTATCCACCACGCCACATCAGGTGCTTTCTTTCTTAAGCCGGCCATACACTATATGATTGGCACTGCCAATCAACATTACATCACCAAGAACTGCCATTGTTGATTACCAAATACCCTTCACGGGTCAATCCCATTTGCAATGGAAAACACAATTTCTGCCCAACTAGACATTTTTGTCTAAATATCCAAAAAATAAATAAATTGAAAATTGTATAATGTATGGCCAGCTGTAAGTCCACCTTAAGGGTCCGTTCTCACTTGAGCAGGAATCGTGCGATTCTTGCTCAAGGCAAACCGCTTGCAGTTTTTAGAAACCGCTAGCACTTGTATCACTATGGCAGTGTTCTCACTGCCGCGTTTGCGGTTAGCGCTAGCCGCAAACGTGTTACATGCAGCGGTTTGCCGGCGAATCGCAATTAGCATGCATAGCATTAATTGCAGAAAAATCACTCCCGCAAAACGCTAGCGGTAATCACCAGCGTTTTGCGGTTGGCATGATGAGATAGACGTGTATGAATCTCGGCTCTATCTGTTCAGTAAGCCAGCACCTATTCAGTAGGAGACCTTGGGCAAGTCTCCCTAACACTGCTACTGCCTATAGAGCGTGTCCTAGTGGCTGCAGCTCTGTCGCTTTGAGTCCGCCAGGAGAAAAGCGCGATATAAATGTTCTGTGTTTGTTTGTTTTGTATGTGTAGTGCCAAGCACACAAATAACTATGCTGTGTTCCTTTTTTTTTTCCTTCTCTGCCTGTAAGATTTAAAAATCAGGTATGTAAGTGACGGTTCCTGTGTGCATCAGACTATAGCATAACCCTCAGTGATAAGTAATTACAACCATAAAACACTTTCCTTTCAGTAAATGGCTTCTGTGAGCAGGAAAAATATAAAAAGGTTCAGCAATTTATACATTTGAGCTCTAGCATACTTAAAGGGAACCTTGGAGACAAACAGAAACACAGCGACAACAAGAGCCCAATACTGTAGTATGTATTGGAGTAAGGCAAAATTAAAGAGGCAAGTATAGTAATACTCACAAACCAGGGTTACCCCCGTAGGCAACCACTGTTAAAGGGAACCTTAACTGTGGTGATAAAAAAAAAGTTTCACATACCTGGGGCTTCCCCAAGCCCCTGCAGCCGTCCTGTGCCCTCCCGTCCTAGACTAGCCTCCGGTCCCACGTCGCAGGTTAGTTTTGTTTTCGGGCGACTAAGTGTCAGCCTCTGGCCACGCGCATCCTTGTATGCGTTCCAGTCATCAATCGCGTCCTGTGCCGACACAGTACAAGGTTTCTCTTACTGCGCAGGACACGCTTGACAACAGGAACGCATACAAGCATACGCATGGCCAGGGGCCAACTCTCAGTCGGCCGAAGTGAAACTAACCCGCGGCGCGGGACAGGTCGAGGACCGGTGAGGGCACAGGACAGCTGCAGGGGGCTTGGGGAAGTGAAACTTTTTTTTTATTACGGTTAAGGTTCCTTTTAAATGAAGGTATCATTGAGGAGAGACAATGAGACAATAAAAACTTAAAAACTAGATTTAAATATAAAACTGTGGGATATCTAAAAAGTTATTTTTAGGAGGAGGAGGATATATACTATTGTTTATCTCATCAAGTTTATTTTCACCTTGGATGTCCTTTAAGGTGTACCTGAAATTAAAGAAGTGCAAGCATTTATACTTACCTGGGGCTTCCTCCAGCCCCCTGTAGGCCGCGGACTCCCTTGCCATCCACCCAGGCTGCTCCAGCGTAGCCTGGTAAATTCCCCGACTGGCCCAGTTGTGCTCCACAGCACTCCACCATTCCTGGGACCGTTCTGCGCATGCGCAGTTCATTGAGACTGTAACTGCGCAGGTGTGTTCTGCCCCCGGGTCTGTGACCAAGGACGTCTGTGGGAGACTAAAGCTGACTGCAGGAGAAAGGAGTAGCTCAGGAGGACGGCGAGAAAGCCCACAGCCTACAGGGGCCTGGAGGGAGCCCCAGGTAAGTATAAATACTTGCATTTCTTTCATGTCAGGTTTCTGTAGATTTCAGTCACGCCAGGTGACAACACTTATCTTTTAGCACCAGCAAGCTTCTCTAGACACCCCAGCCAACTAGTCTCATGCTGGGAATACACGGCTCGATTCTGAGCTGATAAGATGGTTAAATCGATAATTTCCGACATGTCCGATCACCATTTGATCGTTTTGCCACTCGATTTGTCATTAAAGTAAATTGAAAAAAGATAAGAAAAACGAGCGGAAAATAAGAGAATCGAGCGGGCAAAACTATCGGGTGCAGAATCGAGCGCCAGAATAGACCCGTGTATTCCCAGCATTAGAGGAAAGGTCTTTAGTCATGCTGTATGTTATTGCTTCAGAGCTCGTCTCCGCCCCGGACCTGAAATAAGTAGGCTCTGGGGAAGTGTATCTGCCTGCTGCAGTCTGTGGCACACTAGGCAGTGAGGAAGCAGCATGAGTATAAAGCCCCATCTACATGATACGATTCTTTGTGCGATTCGATTACGATTCTATTTACGATCCGATTAAATCCGACATGTCCGATCGGGATTCGATTCAATTCGACATTGTTTTGCAATGGAAAATCGGGTTGAATCGAATCCCGATCAGACATGTCGGATTTAATCGGATTGTAAATAGAATCGTAATCAAATCGTACAAAGAATCGTATCGTGTAGATTGAGCTTAATAGATAAGGAGCTCAAATCAAAAATCAGTAGTATAAGTGGTCATATTATACAGTATAATAAGAAATTCACCATATTCACTTTTTTTTTTTTTTACTATGAAATTTTATAACACTGGGAGAACATACACATTTGGAAATTAATCCTATGGCAGATTTTATAGTCATATGGTCCCATACTGTAGCAAACAAACTTTTTTTTTCCTTGTATAGCTTCTCAAACATCGCTGACCTGAGTCCTCTTATGAAAATTTTTTCCCAAAAGTCAACAATTTCTCATCTCTCTGGTGCAAAGAAAAATGGGCTGCATATCCCAATAAAATCCCTTTCTGGGAAAATCTGTACATCAAGCGTTAAAGTTAAAATCCTGAGGTCATTTTTAATCTTCGAAGTCCAGGCCGAACTCAGAATACAGGTCTTTTGTAGTGACACCACGGAGTATGGCTGAAGGAGAAAAGACAAAAACCACAATAAACTAAGTAGAACTAAGTAAAAGAGGCCAGGGCATTTGACACTCTGTGCTGGGTATTAAATGACACCCCTCTGACCCCCTCTCCAAAAAAAAGTGTGAGTGTGGCATTCTAAGCATGCCACGGTAGGCAATGCCAGGTATAGATGCCCCCAGTATAGGTAGCCTGGAATAGTTGCCAGTATAGGTAGCCTGGAATAGATGCCACCTCAGTATAGGTAGCCTAGAAGAGCTGACCCCAGTATAAGTAGCCTGGAATTGTTGCCCCAGTATCAGAAGCCTGGAATAGTTGCCACCAGTATAGTTAGCCATGCAGAGTACAGCGCAGCTGGAAGACATGCGGTTATCTTACCTGCTCCATCACAGAGTCCACCGATATCAAACTTCCTGTCACTGCTCAGCTCTACCCCACTGCCTGACGCCTCTTCCTGCATCACGTGATTATGCAAGTACAGGAAGAGGGGGAGAGCTTAGCGGTGACAAGAAGTCTTAGGCCCCAATCACACTGCACGCGTTTCCAGCCGCATTTTGGAAACGCGTGCGGGAGGCCGACACGCACGACATCAGACAGTGCATAGAGTGCACTGTCTGATGTTCACACTGCATGCGTTCCGGACCTGTGCGGTCCGGGAACGCATGCAGCACGCATTTTTTTGTAAAAACGCGTGGCTGTCCCATTCACTTTTCAGTGATGGGATCAGCCACGCAACGCACACAAACACGGATGGCGTGCGTTCGCATGCGTTGCGTTCTGCACACATGGCCATCCGCGTTTGTGATGTGAACGGGGCCTAACATCAATGGACTCTGAGGAGCAGGTGAGATAGTGGCAGTGCACGTCTTTTAGCTGCGCGCTGTACTCTGCACGGCGGCCACCGCGGCTTCAGGGGGGCCGCTCCCTGCACTACCCCATTTGTACGCCACTGCAGGTGAAACTCGAAGTATTAGAATATTGTGCAAAAAGAGT
Source organism: Hyperolius riggenbachi (assembly GCF_040937935.1). Classification (NCBI taxonomy): domain Eukaryota; kingdom Metazoa; phylum Chordata; class Amphibia; order Anura; family Hyperoliidae; genus Hyperolius; species Hyperolius riggenbachi. The sequence goes on along the minus strand of NC_090653.1, from coordinate 241,622,181 downwards.
CTGAAGAAAAAAAAAAAAAGATGCTCTTTTTACTAGGCAGTTTACTGTTACAGGGCCAGAGTTAGGACACCTATGTTCACCTGGGTACTTCTGCGCAGTATAGGTGACTAAGCATAAGAATGCATTCTTCTGTGAACTAAAACCCCGGCTTTTAACTTAGCTGTAGGGATAACAGTGGTGCCTGGATGAGTGAATCTGTGAATGCATTTGTTTGAACATTTGCATGCAAGAGTGCGAAGGGTTAATAGATTTCTGCTGTTTTCTAGCCACTCCCCCTTCAGCACCTCCCTTTCCTTAATAACTTATTTAATGTCCTAACTAGAGGCGATGTGCCTGGATATATGTATTTTTTTTCCTGTTCAGCAATAAGGCCATAGCTTAAACGCTGCATTACCATCAATTAATACCCCAGAAATCCCTGGGGCAAAATTCAGGGTTCCTTCCGGGTAGAGGCAGAGCTTTGTGCAGTAGCTCTGCCTCTGCTTGCGTCAATCTGCGCGTATCTCCGCCTTCTTCTTTCACTGAGAGGGGCAGGGAGAGGCAGAGACTGACGCGACAGAGATTTGCACTGCAGCTCTGCCTCCCCCGGGCAGCAAAATCCACAACCTGAAAAGACGTGGAATTTTGCCCCGGGATTTAGGGGGTATATTAACTGATTGTTCTGCCGCAGGGATGCGGCGCTTCAGCTATGGCCTTTTTGCTGAACAGGATTGCCTAGTAAAAAGGAGGTATTTTTTTAGGCTTCAGACTCTCTTTAAAAAGGTGAAAATAATATATGAAATAAGAACACTTTGCAGGTGTTTTGGATTAATTAACGGATTACAGTCTGACACTTTTAGCCTAGAATATTGAAATTTTCACAATATTCTAATGGTCTGAGATTTTGATTTGACGTCAAGCCAGAAATGATCGTTCAGCTGAAAAGACTGGTTTCGACCGATCCGCCAAGCTCTTGCTAATGTAATGCTATGGGTGGGATCCCACTAGGCATGTGATTTTATAACATTCACCAGTAGCATTGCATTAGCAAGAGCTTTTTGAAATCACTAGTGCTTAGAAAAGGCTTCTAGTGGGTTTGAGCCCTAACCAAAGCCAATAGACCACTGCAAATCAGTTCATACATAAATAGCTGGAGAATCAACACACGTTCCCCAGTCTCCCCCTGTATATTGTGATTGTGATACAACTTTAGGCTGGTTTCACAGCAGAAACCAGCGTCAGTGATGTGTCGCGGCCGATGCACCACATCATCAAAAACAGGCCTTCAGGCAACACCGCGCTATATGTCGGTGTCCCGTCTGGCCGCCTGTCAAACAGGAAGTGACCCGCATGTGACGCGTGCTTTGGGTATGCAGAAAATCACAGAAGCTACGAGTCGATTTTTTCAGGCCAACGCAGATCGCAGCATTAACATAGTTCTTGACCTGCATCGGGGATGCAGAATTCTGTTGCACCGTACCGCGGAAGTATAAAAGTCTCTATAGACTTTCATTGCCCGGCGGTGGGGTGCGGTAAAAATACTGCATCGCTCCACCTCGGTGTGAAAGGTCCCTCAGAAGGAACACTCGGTAGAAGAAGTGACTACTTACCTAAACGGCCTAATAACATCTGCCCGGTATCTTTCAACTCATTGTATTCATGAAGAAGAGAGATGTGTTCCTCCAATTCCGCTAGACTGTAGCCCCTGTAGGGGGGATAAAAAGCAGGGGGGGGAGGGGCAGGGAGTTTAGTTTTGTCCATAATAAGTGGGACATCTGGTGCAGTTTGGTAAGGTGAACTTAAAGTGTACATGTAGTGAAAAAAAATTGCCCCCAAATGAATACTCAGCTCCAGAGGCTTCCCCATCCTCCTTCACCAGCCTGTTTCAGCACTGTGTCCTCCATAATAGCTTGTATATGCGCAGTAGCTATAGCCCCGATCCAGCTCGGCTTTTTCTACCAATGCCTGAGCGGGTCTGTGCTACTTGCTTTAAAGTAAACTAAAGCAAGCCTGAAAAAAACATAGATCCTCACTTATGGAGAGGGAAGGTTCTGGATCCCTTAGAGCCTTCCCGGTCCTATCTCCGTGCCCTCGGTCCACCACTGTCCCCCATGAAACAACTGGTAGAAAAGCCTTTGGGAGTCCTCTTAAACGCTTCAGAAGTATTTGTGTCCCCCCAGTACTAGTGGAGATGATCAAGGCCCTGCATGCTTGCGCATGCGCAGTATGGATACTCTGATCTGTGGAGGCACTATGGGATGCGAGGGCTTCAGAAGCTTTCCAAGGGCTCCCAAAGTCGTGGACTTTCACAAAGGGACAGCAGTGGACCAAGGTGACAGAGGGGTGACTGGAAGGGCTACATGGGATCCAGAGCTTTTTGGCTCCATAGGCGAGTATCTAACATTTTTTTTTCAGGTTTGCCTTAAAGGACTTCCGAGGCCAAAACTAAGAAAATTACACTGTACCTTTTTCTTAGCCAGATCCACGGAGGACGCCCTGTGCGTCCTCCGCTCCGTTCTGCCGTCAGTGTCGGCCTATTCGTTCCCCCAGGGCAAGCCCCGACCCCACCGAACGGGTCGCATCGATGTCACCCCTAAGATGGCCGCCGCCTTGATCCGCGGCTGCGCAGTACGCTTTGCCACGATTGCGACTGCGCAGCCTTTAGCCCGCCTCTCGCCGCGTATGGGTCCCGGCATCCTCCTGAAGCGTGCGGCAGGAGGCGGGCTAAAGGCTGCGCAGTCGCAATTGCGGCAAAGCGTACTGCGCAGCCGTGGATCAAGGCGGCGGCCATCTTAGGGGTGGCATCGATGCGACCCGTTCGGTGGGGTCGGGGCTTGCCCTGGGGGAACGAATAGGCCGACACTGACGGTCTAATTATGCGTCCAATTACTGCACAGTAAGCTCCCGATAACGCACATGGGAGCGACTTGCAGGACCGGCGGCGGGGAACCGAGGATCGTAGGAGGACAACAGGGGACATGACAGCTGCAGGGAGCCTATAGAAGCCCCAGGTAAGCGACGGTTTTTGTTTTTTTAACACCACCAAAGAACCCCTTTAAAGCCTCGTACATACAGTAGAGGGTTCTCTAGTGTCTCTGCAGAGAATCTAGCATGTGTAGAGCTGCCTAATGCATCGCTGAGAAATTCCTAGTACCACAGTTGAGTCCACTGTTCCCCTACTCACCCTTCCCACTGGAGGCCACCCTATCGTTCTTCCCTCCCATAGAAACCAAACATGTCAGGGGGCTATAGCTTCGTAACATGTCTGTACAACACTCAACCCCAAACTGTTGCCAAAAGAATAGAATACCGATCCTTGCGGGCAACATTGTTTGTGCATGTGTTTGCACCTTAAAGTGGACCTGAACTCTTGCACAGGACAGAAGGAAAACAGAGAAATGCACCCTTCATGTATTTAGAGATTTTAGCCTGTCTAATTCCACCTTATCTGTGACTAATAACTGTAATTTGATCTCTCAGCTGTGTTTGCTGGCTGCCTCAGCAGAGCAGCTAATTTGTATACACAAGATGTTAACCCTATGTCTGCTTCCACGAAAGCAGGAAGTAGACACACTGCAGATTTGTATAAGCTGTAACAAATAAATGTTTTTCTTTAAAAAATGATATGCTGTTTCTTATCTTTTAGAGCAAAGAGGAGGTTCTGAGTTCAGGTCCGCTTTAAGGTTATTTAAGGTTTGTCTAACCTCTTGAAGACCACAGGTTTACACCCCCCTGGTGATTCAGCACCGCACAGCTTTAATGGTTGATTACACGGCTATACCACTTAGCACCCAAATTAATTGTACCTCCTTTTCTTGCTACTAACAGTGCTTTCTTTTGGTAGTCTCTAATCGCTGCTGCGATCTATAGTTTTTTTAATTAATAAAACATGATCCTTTTTGAAAAAAAAAACCAAAAAAAAACCCTATTTCCTTTATTTCCCCCAACTAAATTGGCCCTAGATTGCGATCCGTACACTAGACTATGCTTACATGGCATAGGACTATGGCAGGGATTAGATTGTGAGTCCATCCGAGGGATAGTTAAGTGTTAGTGACACTCTCAGTACAGCGCTGTGTTAGATCGCAGCACTGTACACATGTACATTACCTTTTTTTCGTTTATGCAGCCTGCCAGCTCTGATCGCGGCTGGTAGGCTGTTCACGCTGGCCCCATGTTGTCTGCAGGGTAGACACGCTTGAGCCAGCACTCGTTCCCTGCTAATCTCACAAGGACGCCAATCTGCGTGGTCCCAGGAGAGCCACTCTGCGACCGCCCATCGGCGTGAGGCTGTTGCAGAATGGTTAAAAGTTGCCAAATATGCATCCTATACCATGTGCAGCAGGGGCAAGGCAGCAGATAATCTCGGATGTCATCCATACATTTCAATGGCGTAAGAAATAAAAAATGCAGTTAGAGCAAAGAGTCATTAAACGGTACACAGACATACTCCGCCTCCAGCTGTGCTATTTCCTTATCTAGAGAAGCCTCCTTTTCCTTGAGCCGGGCAACGTCCTGTTCCAGCATGGCATCTCGGTTTGCAGGTGACTGACCAACATTAAGAGACCGGACCTGTTAAAAAAAATAAGCACTGAAACAGAACAGTAAAAAAAAAAAAAAAGGGGGGGGGGGGAAATAAAAAGAATGAATAAAAGAAAAAGAAATAAGATAGCTCACATCAACCAAAGTCAGCTTTTCTTTAAGCTTGCTAAATGTAAATGTGCCTTCTTATCAGGCAGGTCGCTAAGGCTAAACATCCGGAGCACATGCCCCGGATCCCAGCCCACTGTGCCCCAAACTGTAGGGCACATGGTGCCCATGACACAAAGCGCTGGCAAGCAATCGTTCAAGAGATGGCATCCCAGCCACCCCCTTGCCCCACCTCCTCTGGGCTGGTCACAGAGTCTTTTTCCCCGCTCTGGATCCCTGCTATGTCCAGTGGCAGTACTTCAGTTTGCAGACAAGCGGTGACCCTCGCACTGAACGCAGGAGAGCTGTGTCACTGCCCGCTACCACGCATACAGTAACTTCCTTCATGGCCAGCCCAGGGAAAGTGAGGGAGCGGAGGTGGGGACAGGCAGCTGGCTATACTGGGGACACCTATGCCAGGCTAACTATACTGTGGACACTAACACCTGGCTACCTATACTGGGAGCACACTATAGATGGCTACCTATACTGGGGGTATCTATGCCTGGCTACCTATACTGGGGACACCTATACTGGAGACACCTATGCCTGGCTACCTATACTGGAGACACCTATGCCTGGCTACCTATACTGGAGACACCTATGCCTGGCTACCTATACTGGAGACACCTATGCCTGGCTACCTATACTGGAGACACCTATGCCTGGCTACCTATACTGGAGACACCTATGCCTGGCTACCTATACTGGAGACACCTATGCCTGGCTACCTATACTGGAGACACCTATGCCTGGCTACCTATACTGGAGACACCTATGCCTGGCTACCTATACTGGAGACACCTATGCCTGGCTACCTATACTGCAGACACCTATGCCTGGCTACCTATACTGCAGACACCTATGCCTGGCAACCTATACTGCAGACACCTATGCCTGGCTACCTATACTGCAGACACCTATGCCTGGCTACCTATACTGCAGACACATATGCCTGGCTACCTATACTGCAGACACATATGCCTGGCTACCTATACTGCAGACACATATGCCTGGCTACCTATACTGCAGACACATATGCCTGGCTACCTATACTGCAGACACATATGCCTGGCTACCTATACTGGAGACACATATGCCTGGCTACCTATACTGGAGACACATATGCCTGGCTACCTATACTGGAGACACATATGCCTGGCTACCTATACTGGAGACACCTATGTCTGGCTACCTATACTGGAGACACCTATGTCTGGCTACCTATACTGGGGGCACCTATGCCTGGCTACAGGTGTGTCGCTAGGGCTGAGGATCTGGGCTTGTGGTCCGCCAGCAAGAACAGTATCAACCCCTGCCAGCACAGTATCATGGCCGGCCAGCCTACACAGCATCACAGCTTTACCAGGCCAGTCTGCCCACACAGCATCACCAGGCCAGCCAGCTGTCACAGTATCACAAGGCCTGCTGAGCAGAACACCCAGGCCAGCCAACCACGGACAACACAGAAGTCAGTTGAGAGGACTCTACCTAGAAAATGTTAAAGGGGCTCTCTGCCTTGTCTGCATATATGATAAGAAAAACAAAATTAGGATACAGTTTTTGCCAGTTTAACATTCTACTTACTGGTGATTTAAATCCAGTGTTGCAGTTTCTTCGAATTCCCAAAGGTGTCCTATATAAAGATGACATATATGATGTAAGGGATTTGTTAGGTCATTGTCAACAAGTTTCTGTTTGTGATGTATTTGTCAAATATTCAAGAACCTGAAGCAATGGCCGCTAGTCTATTTGAGGTGACCCAGCGAGAAACCTCACAGGAAAAAGTTTGCCAATCACAGCACCCACTACAACTTGAAGCGTTGTAATTGGCCGAATGGTGTGGGAGCAGTTTTTACTACAACCTATCCAAAACCTAAAACTTCAAGAGGGTGCTGTCCACCCAATCACATTAACCAGCCGGGCGGTATGGACGAGCTCAGCTCGTCCATCACCGCCGGAGGCTGCCGCTCAGGCCCTGCTGGGCCGATTTTCATCAAATAAAGAGCAGCACACGCAGCCGGCACTTTGCCAGCCGCGTGTGCTGCCTGATCGCCGCCGCTCTGCGGCGATCCGCCGCGAGCAGCGGCGAAAGAGGGTCCCCCCAGCCGCCTGAGCCCAGCGTAGCCGGAACAAAAAGTTCCGGCCAGCGCTAAGGGCTGGATCGGAGGCGGCTGACGTCAGGACGTCGGCTGACGTCCATGACGTCACTCCGCTCGTCGCTATGGCGACGATGTAAGCAAAACAAGGAAGGCCGCTCATTGCGGCCTTCCTTGTTTATTCTGGGCGCCGGAGGCGATCGGAAGAACGCCTCCGGAGCGCCCTCTAGTGGGCTTTCATGCAGCCAACTGAAAGTAGTTTTTTTTTTATTTAAAAAAAACCCTCCCGCAGCCGCCCTGGCGATCTTAATAGAACGCCAGGGTGGTTAATGGAATTTCTCAATGAAGTTTCCCACGGGGTTACCTCAAGTAGGCCGCAATAGCAGCATAGGGGGCGATACACAGGCTGGGAACGCGAACAATCACTCGCGCTCCCATGCCTGTCGGCCGGTGACGGCCAAACCGGAAGTGTTCGCCGGCGGTTCCTGAACCATCGGAGCGGGGCTGCGAGGGCACCAATTGTCTGCAAGGGGCTGAGGGCAGTATTGCCAACTCATCCCTTTAATTTCTGACACATCTAAGTTATACAGGTTCTGGGGCTACTTACACATAATCAGTGCCTTAACTGTATCTACCGAGCCACGAAACCTGTATAATTCATATGTGTTAGTAATTAAAGGGATGAGTTGGCAACACTGGCTGAGGGAAGCCCAGGTGAGTTGATCTCATTTTTTTGGATGACTTTAGGTTCTCTTTAAGGACTGCAGTCATAAAACTAGGACCAGACACTTTTTTTCCATTCAGACCACTGCATCTTAAATGGTTTATTGCTCGGTCATACAACCTCCTATCTAAATGAATTTTACCGCCTTTTCTTGTCACTAATACAGCTTTCTTTTGGTGATTATACTCCCTCTCCTGAGTACGGCGATACCACGTGACACTTTTTTGCAGCCTAGGTGCGCTGAGGGGCCCAAAGTCCTATGAGAAGATTTTATTTTTTGTCACAAGTTAGCGGAAATTGATTTTTATTGTTTTTTTTCACAAAGTGTAATTTTCCACTAACTTGTGACAAAAAAAATCTTTTATGAACTCACCATACACCTAACGGAATACCTTGGGGTGTCTTATTTGTAAAATGGGGTCACTTGTGGGGTTCCTATACTGCCCTGGCATTTTAGGGGCCCTAAACCGTGAGGAGTAGTCTAGAAACCAAATGCCTCAAAATGACCTGTGAAATCCTAAAGGTATTCATAGGACTTCCTAAAGGTACTCATAGGAGGTTGCTTAAAAAACACAATAATTCGGCCTCCAGCAATCGCTGGAAGCCGAATTATTTCATTCCCCCACTATCCATGGCGGCCTGGAGGGGGAATAGTAATTAAAACGGCCCGGACTTGTGCCAAAGCAGGATCAGCCATATACCGCTGTATCCTGCGCCCAAGTCTACCGGCGCCGATTTCAAATGTACTCGGTCTGAGGGGTGCTGTGGGCGATCAGGGGGCAGGGCACAATCAGTGTTTGGGCGCTCACTAGATGGGCTGCAGCCTGCCCTGGTGGTCCCTCGATCACTGGGACCACCAGGGCAGGAGGCAGCCTGTATAATACGCTTTGTATACATTACAAAGCGTATTATACATGTTCCATGCGGCAGATCGGGGGTTAACAACGTCGCGGGTGGGCGGAGCCTATTGCTGGCGGATGCGCGCACATTCAAGCACGCGATCCCCGGCCAGCTAGTGTTCCAGGACCCGACGCCAACTGGCATTACGCGGTCCTGGGCCGCCAATTGGCTATGGGCGGTCGGCAAGAGGTTAAGCTCAGCAGAGGCCACTAACAGCGTAAGAAGTTGGCCTTCACCAACTAGTGGCGGAAATTTGTGAACCTTGGTCTGTGGGCTGCAACAACGCAGATAGGGGTGGCCAGAGCCTTGGCAGAAGTTTAAAAAAAAACCTGCCACATTTCTGAAGGGAGAGGAGCACTCACCTGAATGAATGAAATACAGCCTATCAGGTAAGAAATCGGCAGCCTTGAGCCCGTGCTCCATGCTTGTCTCCTATGTGCGGTCACAAGGCTAATGACCTCTTCAGTAAATGCTTCTGCACCAATGGAATTGGATGTGCAGGTATCAACTTTAGAGTAACAAGTGATTGCAGACACTCCACATGATCCGCACCATCAAAATTCCATCTTTATTAATCAATCTATAAAATTCAGGATAAAAACAGCATCGGTAAGTATAGGATAACACACAGGCATTTCGGACTATTCCAGTCCTTTTTCGTGATGATTTGACAAAGCACTGGAATAATCCTAAACGCCTGTGTGTCATCCTAAACTTACCCATGCTGTTTTTATCCTGTATCTTATGTATTAATAAAGATGGACTTTTGATGGTGCGGATCATGTAGACAAGGCTAATGACCCGACATACTGCACATGCACAAAGAAGTTTGTCTGGATCAGAGGGCACAGACCTGGCCGACTCACCGGACTGAACAGGAGCTTTTATAACGAAAAGGAGTGAGACGTTGGCACTTCCCTACACACAGACACATATATATGTACCAGAAGCCAACAGAAATCCGGTAAATAGTTGAAACTTTACACACACACAAAAAAAATCAGAAGCACTGTACAATTGCCGGCAGAAGATTGTACAAGGCTTAAGATTGTAGTACAAATGGAGCCAGAGATCGCATTAGCAGATGCTAGCAAAAATGCTGAGCGTTTGCTACAACGATTAGCAATCTGTAGTGGCCCTCTGGCCTCAGAGTCAATCAATAACAATTCCGCCAGCAATTCACACTTTCCCAATTAGCAAAGCGCTGCTGCAGAAGTGTACTTGCAATCACTAATCGATTTTGCTTTCCTGAGTGTGAACAGGGCCTAATGCTAGGTACACACCACACAATTTTGTGTTAGGTAGATGGTTTGATAGATAATTTTCAACATGTCCTATCTTATTTTCGATCATTTTTCTGATCGATTTCTCATAGAAATCAATGGAAATAGATAAGTAAAGATAACAGGATCGAATCAGGTGTACCCAGCATAATGCTGGATACACACAGTGCGTTTCCGCACTCGATGCGCCTGTCGATTCGCGACAACTCGATTATTTCCGACATGTCCAATTCACATTTCGATGGATCATTAGGTCGATTTGGCATACTTTACATGTAAATCGACCTAACAATCATCAAAATGCGATCGGAAATAATCGAGTCAACGCAAATCGACGGGTGCATCAAGTGCAGAAACGCACCGTGTGTATCAAGTATAACAAGATACGTTTGGTGAGTTTTTGTGTTTTTTTAAAGGGGGGGGGGGGGGGGACCCGGGGGAGGGAGTGTGTGTGTGTAGAAATCTCTGAAATGCAATTTCTGATTACATTCAAATGAGTATACAAAGCGTTTATATTTGTGCGAATGTACTTTCTATACTGGGCATTGGAGTAAACTGAGGTACAGTCACAGCTCTCACCTGCGAAGACTGGGCCGGGGTCTGGGGGTGAGAGAGCAGCTCTGGCTGGGGGTCACAACAGGATTCTCTGTCCGAGACAGCCCTGTGTTCCTGGGGGACTCCAGTGTGCCGCTGTCTATGCTGCTGGGACACTGTTATCAGCACGTATAATCACTCAGCTCTCCTGATCACACACTGGCGCCCTGGCCTGCACAGCTCTGTCAGCTGACACCTCACATGATCAGACTCATGTGCTCAGCCTGGCAGTGACGTCAAGCAGCTGTTTTTCTGAATGGGATCAGTAGTTTGCCAGCTTGTGGACTGTCTGCCTACTTAGATTTATATATTGACAGACAAGATATTGGAGATAATAGCAGAAGTCCACTAACGAGACTTGTTCTATACAACCTGGAGTCTCAATAGAAGTATTTTTAGCATATATTGTGACATGCTTTATCTACAGATGCATGCATACAGAGATTAGTGGAATATGCAAGATCAGAACTGAATAAGGGCCCCTTTCCTTCTGGGAAACAAGTTTGCATGCGCAAGGCCATCAAGTTTCTTTTCATTTTCACTACCGTTATTCGGCCGTGATCCGTCAGACTCGGGTGTATGGCGTGATTGCGATTTCCGTCAGGAGAAAAAAAAAACTTGACGGGAAAACAATTTGAATCATGAGGAAAAATCCCATTGCGGCGCACTTGCTATTTAATTTTCCTGTGGTCTCATACAAAGTTTAGAGGCGCAAACACACAAAAATGTGCAGGCCAGCGACTACGATTTGTGGAAAGACGAATCGCACAAGTGGAAAACAGCACTGCAATTTCGATGTTACAGCTCTTTTCCACTATGGAATGCGATCGCGATTCCGATCCCGATCGCAATCGCGTTTCAATTTCCACCATGCGATTGCGATTGAGCTACTATACTCATTATAGTCCAGCTCAATCGCATACAAATCGCGGCAGGACGACGATTGCGCTTTGACCAAAATCGCATCGCAATCGGATCGCACTAATGGAAATTGCTGCTGCAGTTTCCATTAGTTTAATGCACCTTGCGATTTGCGATCAGAAGCAAATCGCAAATCGCAGGCTAGTGGAAAAAGGCCCTTAACCGTGGTGCCGCTGTGATCAGCAAAACTGGCATGGTCTGATTTTCAGATCTAATCGGGCCTAGAGGGAAAGGACCCTGAAAGCCACATCCTGCCAATAGGTTAACTGGCAACTAATAAACTTGCAAGGCTGCTCGTGGAAGATCATATCTGCATTGTTTTTCCCATTCTCTCTAACCCCACCTATTACCAAAGCTACATTCTCAATGAATTATAATTTTGTGCGGTAGTCTAGTGCGAATGCACAGGTTCCCCAACACTGCTGGCGTGTCAGCCGTCTGCAAGTGTGTTATACCATACACATCAATCAAAAGCTTGCATGCAGCGAGTTAGAATAACGTGATCCGTAACAACGCAGTACTGTGAACAGGCCCATAGAATTGTATAGGTAGTGAGTTGACCAGCAGAACTATTCTGCAACACAATTGATGCAGTGTGCAGGGGCCATTTTCTTCTTGACGACTGATATGGAGCATCGAAACCTGCCAAGGACAAAAAGGTTTTTGCTGCCTGAATAAAGACCAAATACACGCCCCTTCCCTTAGGTAAAAAATACAACCAGAATCTAGTTTGATCCTAGTCCTGCCTTGTCACCCATATGTAAAAAGGCAGCTAGATCCTGTGATTCTTCTGTCTAGAATAGATTCTAAAGCTCCGTAGATACGTCAGATGATTCTTGTCAGAGGCGGACAATAACCATTCAGCCAGCAATCCATCCTGGTGCCTAACATTCACACTTGCCGATTTTTTCGCGTTCGCGTTTAGCGCTTCTATAGCACTAAACACGATCGCCGGAAAATCACTCGAAAATGGTGCAGGCTACACGTTTGTGTTTGGCGATTACGCAAATTGCCCAAGTGAGAATGGGCACATAGGGTATTATTGCACTAGCGCTTTAAAAAGCGATGACGCTTGAGCGTTTTGCTGAAATCGCCGGCAAAACGCTCTGGTGTGAATGGGCCCTAAAGGGGGCTAGAGGAAGCCCTGTATAAAACTTCTTTTATCCTTTAATACCTATACAGACTGTTATGCTGACTTGCTTTATGCTGCTTATGTTGTTTATGCTGCTCCATTGACGTGCATGCTGCCTTGACTGCTGCTGCTGCTTTAAAGGAGACGTTACCTCTTGCAGTTGACACCTTTGCTTTTTCTCCGCTGTCAACGGATTATCATATGTTGAACTGCACACAATATCTTCTGGCCTATGAGGAGTCTACAATTGATTACATGGAATATGGCGATCGCCCGCAGTGAACAACATCCTAGTGTGTATGGTGCATGACTGGTGTGGTATGTAGTTTAGGACCAGCTTAATTTACCTCGTGGGTGTACACCTTTTAAAGTCTTATTTTATATATATTTTTGATGTGTTCTTGCAGTACTTTAATAAAATTTATATTTTTATAGCAAGAAGGTTTATAAATTTTTTGGAGTGTACTCCTCCTCCCACTTACCCATACACATTTTTTGCATATTCTTTTATCCTTAGTCTCAGGTACACTTTAAAAAGTGCCCAGGACTCTCTCTACCCCCCCCCCCCCCCGCCCATCCCCCATCTAAATAGTAGAATAGCACAACCTCTGCATTCCCTATTGCTATGCCACTGGATGGAAGACCTGGCTATGGCACAGGGTGATGTTGGTTGTATGCGGTTGCGGGTTATGGCATAGGGTATCTTATTCTGTATATAGTTCAGTGGCTTGCGGGACAGAACAGGACTGGCCTGCGACTCAACCTGCATCATATTTTTATATATGATAGAGGAACCATGAGAAGTCGATGGACTTGCACATCTTATAGAAATTGGTGGGTGCTGGAGCCAAATGTAAAGTAATCCAAGTGGTAATGATAAGGTTCTGCACACTAGATACAGGATCAATAAGTTTATTGTCCCAATGTAAAAATATAATCTTCGTCAACTGCCAATCGTGTTGGGGCCATGCAGGGTGGTATTCAGACACATACCTTGACAATGAGGGGCCCTGGGAGGCTGCAAAACAATCAGTTGACAAAGATTGTAATTCTACTTTGGGACAATTAACTGATTCTGTATCTAGTGCGCAGAACCTCATCATTGCCACTTGATAGATGAACAGAGGAAATACCCAGACTCCAGGAAGTCAATACCGTTGCAAGGTGAAACAGAGTGTTTTGCACTGGAGGGGTCACATGAGCCCTGAATTTTAGGACCAATCACTTTATTTTAAAAAAAAAAATCCAGTTCATGTTTGTTGAATTACATTTGCTCTCCAATTTATGTAAATATTGTCAGGACTCGCTGATATAGGATTCAGGTACCCACTGTATGCAAATGCAGTCGACTAGCTAACACTTCCAAAGAGTGACCTAACCACACACACTGACTCTTTGTAAGTCGATTTTGCATACAATGTGAGACCTGAATATATACCAGCAATCCTCTGCAAGACAGGTAACAAGGCACAGATACTATATGAGTAAAGGTGGCCATACACTGGTCGATTCGCCATCAGATCGACCAACAGATATGGCTGTCTTTACTGCAAACAGATTGTGAATTGATTTCAGCATTAAACCGATCACAGTCTGTTGAGCTGCTGCCGCCGCCCACCCGCCCGCATACATTACCTGATCCGGCCGGCGCGAGTCCCCCGGTCTCCGCTGTCTTCTTCTCCGCACTCGGCTCCAGCTTCACTGAACTTCCTGTCCGGGGAAGTTTAAACAGTAGAGGGCGCGCTACTGTTTAAACTTCCTGCCGGGACAGGAAGAAGTGAAGCCTGCCGGACTCGGAGCCCAGCGGGGTCGCGCGCCGGCGGAACAGGTAATGTATTGCGTCGGTCGTTGGGCATTCGAAAGCCGTTATCGACGCACTCCTGACCCGCCGGCGATCGAGCGAAATCTTCCGCACTGACAGGAACGACAGGAATCGACGGGAGCGATCGATTTCGGTCGGAAATCGATCATTCGGCCAATGTTTGCGCAACGATTTCACAGCAGATTTGATCACAGTGATCGAATCTGCTGTATATCGACGGGAATATCGTTAGGTGTATGGGCCCCTTTAAACTGGTAATAGTCACCTGAATCTTAAGGTGCGTACACACGCACTACCGCCGGCAACGACGGGTCCCCCGGACCCTCCCGCTGGGCGGACGTTCAGCCGACAGTAGTGCGTGTGTACGCGCTGTCGGCGGACTGATAAGGTTGTTTCTGAACGATCTGCTGAGCGGACCGTTCAGAAACAGCCTCATCAGTCCTCCGACAGCGCGTACACACGTGCATACTGTCAGCTAAAGGCCGCCCAGCGGGAGGGTCCAGCGGACCCGTCGTTGCATTTAGTAGTGCGTGTGTACACACCTTTAGTGGCAACAGCAATTTAGAAGATAGCAGGAGATGTTGATAACACGGAAGGTTAGAAACAATAGCTTATGGGAATGCAGGTTCCAGGACCAGGAGAATAGACCAGGAGGTTGTTTGTCCTATAATGATGTGCTTATGGGCATGCAGATTCCAGTGCAGTCCAGAACACAGGAGTACTATATAAATGTCACGGTACAGAAGAGCTAGGCATAAATCAAGGTCAGGCAATCCAATGGTCAGGGCAGGCAGCAAACAGACAGGCAATCCAATGGTCAGGGCAGGCAGCAAACAGACAGAGTCCAATAGCAAGCAATAGACCAGTTCAGGCAGCAAACAGGCAGAATCCAATAACAGGCAGTTGGTCAGGGCAGGCAGCAAACAGGCAGACTCTAGTAACAAGCAGTAAGTCAAAGTCCAGAAAGGCAATCCACAAGTTTTCAAAGAGCACCCAGCAGCAGTGGCGTCCCTACCATGGGGCGGCCAGGAGCGCTCCGCTCCGGGTGTCAGCTCCAGGGGGGGTGTCATCAAGGCCTCCCCAGAAGCCTTGATGACACAGGAGGGGAAGCAGCGCTGAAGGAGGGGTGGCAGCGTCGGCGGGGAGGGGGGAAATACCCCCCACATCTCCCTCACCTGGGTCCCCTCCTTCGGCGCTTCCCCTCCACGGGCGCCGGCAACGGGCACTGACAGGGCGGCTGATAGCCGCCCTCAGTTTACCCGAGCAGGGCTACGGGAAGATGGCCGCCGAAGCCCGCACTGGAGACAAAAATAGACGGCAAGATGGCCGCCGACGCCATCTTGCCGTCTATTTTTGTCTCCAGTGTGGGCTTCGGCGGCCATCTTCCCGTAGCCCTGCACTGATGACGCAGCAGGAGACGGCGCGGGACATTCAAGAGGAGCTGCGGAGGCTGCCTGGGACTCGGAAGACATCTGCAGGTAAGGTTTTTTTCTTTTACAGGTGCACCGGCCACCCACCGCTGCTGCCCACCTACCCACCGCTGCTGCCCACCTACCCACCACTGCTGCCCACCTACCCACCAGGCTACCCACCACTACTGCCCACCTACCCACCACTGCTGCCCACCTACCCACCGCTGCTGCCCACCTACCCACCACTGCTGCCCACCTACCACCACTGCTGCCCACCTACCCACCACTGCTACCCAGCAGGCTGCCCACCTACCCACCAGGCTACCCAGCAGGCTGCCCACCTACCCACCACTGCTGCCCACCTACCCACCACTGCTACCCAGCAGGCTGCCCACCTACCCACCAGGCTACCCAGCAGGCTGGCCACCTACCCACCACTGCTGCCCCCCTACCCACCATGCTACCCACCTACCCACCACTGCTGCCCACCTACCCACCAGGCTACCCAGCAGGCTACCCACCACTGCTGCCCCCCTACCCACCACTGCTACCCAGCAGGCTGCCCACCTACCCACTAGGCAATCAGGCTGCTCACCCTTCACCACCTACCCACCAGGCTATCAGCTTGCCAACACTCAAATCTGCTACCGATATTGTGTATTTTGTGGTCAGATCTGCTACCGACATTGTGTATTTTGTGGTCAGTTTAACTACCGTCATTATGTATTTTGTGGTCAGTTTAACTACCGTTGTGTATTTTGTGGTCAGTTTAACTACCGTCATTGTGTATTTTGTGGTCAGTTTAACTACTGATATTGTGTATTTTGTGGTGAAATCTGGTGCTGACATTGTGTATGTTCTGGTCAAATCTACCGCAAGATTGAATGATTTTTTTCTGGTCAAATCTGCCGACATGATTGAATGTATTTTCTTGTGAAATCTGCTCACATAACGTGTAATGTCTGGTGAAATGTTCTCGCATTACGTGTATTTTATGTTGAAAGCTTCTGACATTTTGTGTATTTTCTGGAGAAAAGCTGCGCAATGATGTGAATTTTCTGGAGAAAAGTTGACTAAAACTTGGGTGCACTTTTAAATTAGCTCCGCCCCATCCGGTCATAGCCACGCCCATTTTTTCGCCGCGGCGCGCGAAAGGTGGTGTACCGTGGGGGGGGGGTGTCTTTCAATACCTAGCACCGGGTGTCAAATGCCCTAGGTACGCCACTGCCCAGCAGTAAGCAGAAGCATACGCTAACACGGGTAAAGTCAAAGTACACTCAGTAACCTTAAATATATCAGGCAACCAATCTGTGGCCGGCCACATTCACACAACAGCCAATCACACACAGGCATTAATCTAGTTTAAGTACCAGCTGAGAGAGAGATCAGCTGACACGGGTGGCAATACATGTCAACTAGTAACCAATACTAACCAGTAAAACATCCTGACAGTGTGTCCGCTATAGCACAGTGGCAAGAGCACTGCCTCCGACGTGAGAGACCAGGGCTCAATCCCAGGCAGGGTCAGCATCCACGTTTTATTATTTATTACATAAACCCCTGCCTAATTGTCAGCTGACTCTACCTCTGTCTCCGCCTCAGACCATACTGTGGCCGAGAGGAGCGATCCCTTACAAATATAATCTGCATGCTGATTCATGGTCTACGGGTGGAGACTATAACTGCCTCAGGCACCTAACGCACTGCTTAGGAGCCCGATTACAAGTACTTTCCATTGGCGTCTATTAGATGCCTACTGATCCCAGAGTCCAAACTACCTGATCCATCTCTCCTATTCCCTGACCCTGATCCTCTTGTTTGACTAGCTGTGTAAGTTGAATAGCCTACCAGAATCTTCTCTCAGTGGCTGTGAGAGGATCGAAAATGTGAATGTGTTACTTCTGAACCGCGCATGCGCAGCAAAAGGAAGCGCTTGTGCACATGTGCTTTCTTTCACTGCGCATGTGAAACTTGTTTATGCACAGTGCAGAATTGCTTATTGCTGCTCGGGGAAACTTTCAGGAGGCTGGCGAGAGAAGAGCACCGGAAACGGGGTATGGGAGGGACCCCAAAGACGATGAGCAGAATCAGGCTTCTAAGAATAATCTAGCCTTCCATGGGCTTAAAGAGAATCTGCACTCTAAAATTCTTACAATAAAAAGCATACCATTCTATTTATTATGTTCTCCTGGGCCCCTCTGTGCTGTTCCCGCCACTCCCTGCTGTGATCCTGGCTTGTAATTGCCAGTTTTAGGCAGTGCCAACAAACAAAAGACATGGCTGCTAACCAGAGTGTGATAGGCTAAGAGGAGCTCAGTCTGTGGCTCACACAGAGCCTGCAGGGGGCGTGGAGAAGGTGTGTGTATAGCTTCTATCCTATCACAAGCAGACCAGCACATTCCTGCCTGAGTGTCTGAGCCCGACAAAGCCGTCAGAGGAAAGATTAGATTACATAACAGAGATAATACAGCCACTGTGCAACTAGGAAAGGCTGCTGTCAGACTGACCACATTAGAACAGTTATAGGAACTTATAGAAGAAATAAGGCTGAAAATGTTGTTACAGAGTCTCTTTAAAGAGAAACCATAACCAATAATTGAACTTCATTCCAATCAGTAGCTGATACCCCCTTTCCCATGTTAAGAACTCTTTTACCGCTGTCCTAAACGATGAGATGGATGAAGATTGCGAAGATGTGGGCAGCACAGTGGCGTAGTGGTTAGCTCTCTCGCCTTGCAGCGCTGGGTCCCTGGTTCGAATCCCAGCCAGGGCACTATCTGCAAAGAGTTTGTATGTTCTCTCCGTGTCTGCGTGGGTTTCCTCCGGGCACTCTGGTTTCCTCCCACATTCCAAAAACATACGGATAAGTAAATTGGCTCCCCCTAAAAAAATTGGCCCTAGACTACAGTACTTACACTACATAATATAGACATATGGCAATGGTAGGGATTAGATTGTGAGCTCCTTTGAGGGACAGTTAGTGACAAGATATATATATACACTGTACAGCGCTGCGTAATATGTCGGCGCTATATAAATACTAAATAATAATAATAATAATAAAGATGTGGAGTCCGTTTGGGTAAATATTCATGGTGGAAATATAGGTTGCCAAGTGCTTATTGGGGTATGCTACAGGCCACCACATATTCATGAAGCTGCAGAACTGCAATTACTACCGCGGATTGAAAAAGCTGCAAATAAAAATGAGGCCATAGTTATGGGTGACTTCAACTTTCCAGACATTGACTGGAGTATTGAAGCTACCCATTCTGGTAAAAGCAGCAGATTTCTGGCATCACTACAGGACAGTCACCTGACTCAAATGGTAACGGAACTGTCACGGACGGTTGCGGGGCCGCAGGCGCGTCCTGGAACCGCCCGTGAAGAAAAGAACGATCGCACTCGATTCCCTGCATCGATTGCGCTTTAGATCAATAGAACCAAGATTCGAT
The DNA here is from genome assembly GCF_040937935.1 of Hyperolius riggenbachi. Taxonomy (NCBI): domain Eukaryota; kingdom Metazoa; phylum Chordata; class Amphibia; order Anura; family Hyperoliidae; genus Hyperolius; species Hyperolius riggenbachi. The sequence goes on along the minus strand of NC_090653.1, from coordinate 241,603,171 downwards.
GTGTAGTATCCCTCTGCCTAGGAACAGCTGGGGGATCTGTCTTAGCTGAGTGGAAGCCTGGGGGGGGGGAGGTGTTAATTAGCTTGAACATCTTCCCTGTGGAAGGCACAATTTCCCTTTCTGGTCTGGGAACCAGGTGACACCTAGCTGATCTCATTTAGATGTTAATTAACCAAAGGGTGATCAGGATGCCTAGGTGCAGCCAGGCAGGCTACGAATCTCCGGGAGGTCTTGACACCTTGCTCACTGGTAAAGATCAAAGGGAAGTCAGCTGTTAGCAGCTAGAACACATCCTGAATAAACCTGAGTCTCATAGCATAATCCATAACTTCCCAGATCTGTCATATTTCTGGGGTTCCTGAGATGGCAGCTTCGCCAAACGTGGGGGAAGTGTAGCATGAGCCCCGGTGCTGGTTCTGAGGAAGTTTCAGAACATTCTGAGGTAAGGACTTCCAGTTAGGCAGTTTGAAAGTGCCCTGATGATACCACAGGGGTCCCACCCCTCATGTCTGGTATCAGGGCGCTGGGTAAATCGAGACAGACCTGAAAATGTTAATAAATCTGCCCTGACCTGTACGGTTCTGTGAGATAGAGCCCATATATGGGTAGATATGATTTCTGGTCCCAAGGACAAGGGGAGGGCTCATCTCATCTTCTAAGGGGGTGTGTGGCTCCCCGCCCTCACTCCCTCCTACTGACTCAGGGGCATAAGAATGGCAGAGGACCCAAACTCAGTGTCCTCCACCCTGAAAACATCTTGAACTCATCGGTGCCAGCTTGAGGATATGCTGGCATCCACCTGGTCTGAATTCTGAACTTTGATTGAAACCCAGGACTCTGTTTTTCCCACAAAAAGGACATCTTTCCAGGAACTAAGTATTTTTCTCCCTTCTTTTTTTTTTTATACTGGCTATTACTGTCTTAATAATTGTGATTTTAATAATTGTCTGTATATATTAATTATTTATATTGCGTGAATAAACGACTTTCTCCAAGTCATTCACTGTCCGCTACCCTGCTTATCAGCACACACAGAACTGATCCCGGGTCTCTGAAGATACGCTACTGTTTGTTTGTTGTTGGCTAGACAGAATATCGTGTGTTTAACCGTTTTATTCGCAGGACTAGTCAGTTAGTGGGCTCCACGGTCCCATGGTAACCGCGGTGGTGGCAGTTTACTCTGAACCAGTGGGTGAAGTTGTAATCACCCGTGTCTCACAGGCTCCCTTCTGAGTTGTCTGCGGCTAATTCTTAACGGTTCCTGCGCATTGACTGCGACCAGAGTTCACACGATCTGTGCGCTGGCACCGTTTAGAAGGCTAAGTGCGGTCAGCCACTAGGGCTCCTGTGACAGGAACCAACTAGGGGGAATGCGTTACTGGATTTGATCCTTTCAAATAGACCAGATAATGTATCAAATGTGCAGGTTCAAGAACATTTGGGAAATAGTGATCACAACATGATAACGTTTGATCTGGTCACCGATAGGCCGCGGGGCAGCGGAACTACTAAAACTATGTATTTTAGAAAAGCAAAGTTCAATCAAATCAGACAGGCACTAACTTTGGTGAACTGGGATAATGTACTACAAGGAGAGAACACTGAAGGGAAATGGCAAACTTTTAAACTTATTCTCAATGAATATTGTAGTAGGTATATCCCATATGGAGAAAAAAAACGTCTAGGAATAAAAAAAGGCCTGTATGGATGAATAGAAAGGTTAGAGATAAAATGAAGGGGAAAAAGAATGCCTATAAGGTCCTAAAACAGGAGGGGACTGAGGCTGCATTAAGCAATTATAAGGAGTGCAATAAAAGTTGTAAAAAAGAAATTAGGCTGGTAAAGATTGAAGCAGAAAATCGCTAGGGATATCAAATATAACCCAAAGAAGTTTTACAAGTACATCAACTCTAAAAAAAAAAGAAAGGTTGACTATATTGGACTCCTAAAGGATGAGGGTGGGAACTCAATGGTGGATGACCAAGGTAAGGCAGAGTTATTAAATGTTTTCTTTGCTTTTGTCTTTACAAGGGAAACATCTCTGTTGCAAATTACAGATGCAGAAAAGTCTCAATCTTGGAATTGTAATATTAAATACTTAACGCCAGAAGAAGTGAAGGCAAGACTAAATAATTTAAAAATAGACAAGGCACCTGGCCTGGATGGCATGCATCCTCGGGTCCTAAGGGAATTAAGTTCAGCTATAGATAAACCCCTTTATCTTATCTTTTGTGACTCTCTTTCAGCTGGCAGAGTCCTAGTGGATTGGCGTACAGCCAGGGTCGGACTGGGACACTAAGGGCCCACCAAGGAAGTTTCAGCCTCTGGCGGCAGATATCCCCACAAAATGCAATTAGATTGGTGGCAGATATCCCCACAAAATGCAATCAAATTGGCAGCAGATATCCCCACAAAATGCAAATAGATTGGCGGCAGATATCCCCACAAAATGCAATCAAATTGACGGCAAATTTCTCAACAAAATACAATCAGATTGGTGGCAGATATCCCCACAAAATGCAATTAGATTAGCGGCAGATATCCCCACAAAATGCAATTAGATTGGCGGCAGATATCCCCACAAAATGCAATCAAACTGGCAGCAGATATCCCCACAAAATCCAAATAGATCGGCGACAGCTATCCCCACAAAATGCAATTAGATTGGCGGCAGATATCCCCACAAAATGCAATTAGATTGGCGGCAGATATCTCCACAAAATGCAATCAAATTGGCAGCAGATATCCCCACAAAATGCAAATAGATTGGCGGCAGATATCCCCACAAAATGCAATCAAATTGGTGGCAGATTTCTCATCAAAATACAATCAGATTGGCGGCAGATATCCCCACAAAATGCAATTAGATTGGCGGCAGATATCCCCACAAAATGCAAATAGATTGGCGGCAGATATTCCCACAAAATGCAATCAAATTGGCGGCAGATTTCCAAACAAAATACAATCAGATTGGTGGCAGATATCCCCACAAAATGCAATTAGATTGGTGGCAGATATCCCCACAAAATGCAACTAGATTGGCAGCAGATATCCCCACAAAATACAATCTGTTTGGCAGCAGATATCCCCACAAAATACAATTAGATTGGCGGCAGATATCCCCACAAAGGCAGGTCCCCAGTTAGTGGGGGCCCCCGTGCTGAAAGGGGATGCAGTGGGCACAGAGGGACCCCCCTCCCTCACCTGGAGCCCCCCCCTCCTAGTTTAGGTAGGCAGGTCACAGGTGTCCCCAGTTAGGTAGGCAGCAGCCAGGTCTAAGTCCCCCCCCCCCAGCTTGGAAGGGGGGGCAGTAAGCACACAGCGGCAGGGAGGGGGGAAGCTTCCCCCCCTCCCTCACCTAGGGGCCCCCCTTCCGCGCTCCCCCTTCCGCACTCCCCCTTCCGCACTCCCCCTTCCGCACTCCCCCTCCCTCCAAAATTGCAGCCAGCGGCAGCGAGCGGGGAGTAGCTTACCGGCATGATGAGGTGAGAAGATCCATCGCTCTGCGAGCCGCTGGCTGGTCTGGTCTCCTGCAATGCACTGTGTCCAATCACGCTCTCACAGGAAGTACTGCGAGACCGTGATTGGACAGTGCATTGCAGGAGACCAGACCAGCCAGTGGCACGCAGAGCGATGGATCTTCTCATCTCATCATGCCGGTAAAGCTATTCCTCGCTCGCTGCCGCTGGCTGCAGTTTTGGAGGGAGGGGGAGTGCGGAAGGGGGGCCCCTAGGTGAGGGAGGGGGGGAAGCTTCCCCCCTCCCCGCCGCTCTGTGTGCCCAATTTCCCCCCTTCCTGCGCTGTGCCCGCTCTGGGGCCCCCAGGAGGCGTGGGCCCACCGATGTTTCCATCGGCAGTTCGGAGGGTCAGTACGAGCCTGCGTACAGCTCACGTTTTTCCATTATTTAAGAAGGGCATAAAATCAGATCCAGGAAATTATAGACCTGTAAGCTTAACATCAGTTGTATGCAAACTATTTGAAGGGTTACTAAAGGTCCATACACATGTTGGATTTTTTGAAAACGACCCGTCGTTTGGACGTCCCGTCGTTCAGTCGTCCGGACGTCAAATTGGGCGTGTGTACAGTCCGTCGTTCAGCTGATAAGACTGGTCTTGAGCAATCCGCGTCCAAACGACGGGTCGTTTAAAAAAATCTGACGTGTGTATGGACCTTAAGAGGTACTATACATGACTTCATAGTAGAAAATAATCTTATTTCTCAGCATCAGCATGGGTTTACTAAAGACAGGTCCTGTTTGACTTACATGCTCAGCTTTTATGAGGTAGTGAATGCTAATTTGGATATTGGGAATGCTGTCGATGTGATATACTTGGACTTTGCAAAGGCCTTCAACACTGTTTCCCACAAAAGTCTTGTGCAAAAGTTGAGGATGCAAGGACTGGGGAAGCGTCTGTGTGCATGGATAGGGAACTGGCTAATGGACAGAAAACAAAGAGTTGTGGTCAATGGATCGTACTCAAAATGGGAGACTGTTAGCAGTGGGGTCCCACAGGGGTCTGTACTGGGTCCAGTGCTCTTCAATTTATTTATTAATGACCTAGTAGATGCAGTAGAAAGCAATGTTGCTATTTTTGCAGATGATACAAAATTGTGCCGAATCATCAACTCTCAGGAAGATAGTGACATATTACAACAGGATCTGGATAGGATGGCTATATGGGCACATAAATGGCAGATGAAATTCAATGTTGAAAAATGTAAAGTCATGCATTTTGGTCATACCAATGGGCTAGCACCATACGAAATAAATGGGATACAGTTGGGGACATCTAACTTGAAAAAGGACTTAGGCGTACTCATCGACAACAAGTTAAATAATTATATTCACTGCCAAGCCGCTGCAGCTAAAGCTAATAAAATTTTGGGATGCATTAAAAGGGAAATAAAAACTCGCGATGCTAGCATTATATTGCCCCTGTTTAAATCTCTAGTAAGGCCACATCTGGAATATGGAATTCAGTTCTGGGCACCACATTACAGGAAAGATATTGCAGTTTTAGAGCAGGTGCAGAGACGAGCAACAAAATTGATACGTGGGACGGAAGGTCTCACTTACCAAGAAAGGTTAGATAAACTGGGTTTATTTAGTCTAGAGAAAAGATGCCTTAAGGTGCCCATACACGATACAATAAAAACTTTTGATTTTCCAGTTTATTCGATCTAAGTGATCGAATTGAATGAAAGTTGAAACTGAATGCTGACAAAACTGAGGTCCTGTTTGTCCAAAGCCAGTGCTCGCCATCAAAACAGCTCTATCCTAAAGCAACACCAATCAGGATTGGGAATTCAGACATAAACAGCTCCAACCTTGTGCGCAGCCTTGGCGTACTAATCGATGGGGAATTGAGTTTCAGAAACCAAATTTCATCTGTAGTTAAATCTTCCTTCTTTCATCTGAAGAACATTGCAAAGATTAAACATCTGATTCCCCCAGAGGATCTTCCAACCCTAGTCCACGCCTTCATCACATCACGTCTGGACTACTGCAATGCCCTTTATGTTGGCCTCCCCAAAAAGGACCTGCGTCGCCTGCAATTAGTGCAGAATGCTGCTGCCAGATTGCTAACAAACCAGCCTCGCCACTGTCACATTACACCGATCCTTCGCTCACTGCACTGGCTACCAGTAGAATGGAGAATACTCTTCAAGATTGGACTGCTGACATTCAAATCCCTGCACAATCTAGGCCCTGGATACATGAAGGACTTGCTGAAGCTGCACCACACCTCTCACAACCTCAGATCAGCAAGTTCTATAAACTTGGTCACTCCCAGAGTGCACCTCAAAAAATCTGGAGACAGAGCCTTCTGTCATGCTGCCCCTACTCTTTGGAACTCCCTACCACACCCAGTAAAGACAGCACCATCCCTGGAGCTATTCAAATCCAGACTGAAAAGCCACCTGTTTAGCCTGGCATTTCCAGATTTATAAAATTCTTCCTCTGTACCACGATGGTCGGAGCCATGCTTATGCGCTTTGAGTCCCACGGGAGAAAAGCGCTTTACAAATGTTATTTGTTGTTGTTGTTGTTGTTGTTGAAAGTTAAAAATATATTTTTTTTTCGATGAAGAAATTCGAACGATTATCCCGTTTTTTCGAGAAAAATCGGATCGGACATTCGGTGTTGATCAGCCTCCCTAGTGGCATACAGAATCTTATTTCCACTACTTAGGTCAGCACAGACAGAATTTTCTGGACATCCCTACTGAGTGATGGATTCCATTAAGGCTCTCTACAGCTGTGATGTGACCAGTGCAGTGCAGCATACAGGCTGTAGACTTTCTGTTGTGCCGTAACGGCCATAGTCACAGGAGCCTTAGAAGACCATTTCCACTTACTAGAATCTGAGCCGATCAAACCCAACAGCTTAACATCAGTGGTTACAGGTACAAAAAATGTAGAAAAATAAATTGGCACTAGACGTTGATGGGAGGCTGACTGGCCACACACTGGATTGTGTACCAGTAATGCTCTATTAACGAAGGTCATGCACATATAGAAGAAAAGGGTTAAGGCACTGTAAATTGGAAAAAGGTACCTAAATCAACAGTGTACAGACAGTGGGGGGTGATGGAGTGTACACTCTATTGGCCTCTGAGGAAGCCTATTGTTAAGTGAAACGGCTGTCAGGCCTCCATCACCTCCACTTCATACCTGATGTCTGTACACTGTTGATTAAAAGATACCTTTTTTGCAATTTACAGTGCCTCAACCCTTTTCTTCTATATGTGCAATGTTTACAGGTTTTAGTTGACTGGATTCAGCGGCGCAAAAGGGGATGCAGAGGTTGTAACCGCACCAGGGGCCTTGGACCAGAAGGGCTCACTGGGGGCTGTCCCTCAACTGCAGTATTAGCTCTTCAATGGTGCTGTGCTGGTAATGATCACTTCTATAAAGGCTTCCAATAGTGGCAATCATTAATAAGCTGTCCTCCCCTCCTGCTTACACCTCTCATACTTTGGATGTCCTTAGCAGGTTTTGTTGTGCCATATGAATTATTACGTATAGAATGCTTGGGGGCCCAATGTAAAGCTTGCACTTGGGCCCAAAGCTCCGCCACTAGCTGGATTTAAAGGACACCTGAAGAATAAAAAAAAAGATTTTCACTTATCTGGGGCCTCTGCCAGCACCCTGCAGCCGCCCTTTGCCTGTGACATTATCAAACGATCCTCCGTTCCACCACTACAGCTCAGTTTTGGTTCTGGCAGTAGCTGTCCACTGCGCCTGCGTGGTCCAGGCCACGCGCATCCTCGTTCGCGCTCCCGTCGCCAGGCTGCTCTTAGCCACAGGAGTGTGTGTGAGAACAGTGGGCGTCAACTTGCAAGTCGGCGTGAACGAAAGTGAGCACAGTGGGGGAACAGAAGATTGTTTGGTAACGTTGCGCGCACAAGGCAGCTGCAAGGGGTTGGTAGAAGCCTCAGGTAAGTGAAACTTTTTTTTTATCTTCAGGTCTGCTTTAACCCCTCCATGAAATACGAATTTGCATATTAGTGATTATCATTCTTTTTTTTTTATTTATATTGCGCCAACATCTTCTGTAGCAATGTACATAGTACAAAACAAATATTTGGGAGCATAGATACATGAGTACTTTAATACACTGTACAATCGGGACATCCAGCAGCACAAATACATACATAGCTGATGACTTAGGCCACACTAAAAGCACGCGTAATTTCACACAAGGGAAAATCGAATGCAATGCTTTTCAATGGCGATTGATTCCCCACAACATAAAATCGCAACATGTGTGCGATTGCCATAGACCGCTAGCAAGTGGGGACAGTCTATGGTAGCCGACACATGCTCAAAAAACACGCATAGAATGTGAAGAATTGTCAGTGTAAAACTACCGGCGTTTAAAGTGTATCAAAACCGATTATACATAAAAGATTTATACATACCTGGGGCTTCCTCCAGGCCCAGCCGCACTTCCCACGTCGCCGCCCTCAGTCTTCTCCGTCTTCTGTACCGGGTCCTATAACTTCAGCCAGACGCAGCAAGTCTGACGCAAGAGAACTGCACTGTTTATGTATCTCTCCAGCAGCTACTGGAGAGATATGTAGAGGGCGTACTTCTCTCGCGCAGACTGGTCGCGACTGACAGAAGTGACGGGACCCGGTACCAGAGCTGGAGAAGGCTGAGGATGGCGGCGTGGAAGCAATCCGTGCGGCTGGGCCTGGAGGAAGCCCCAGGTATGTATAAAACACACACACGCAAGACTGAGGCAGCCGATAATGACCGCCTCGGCCAATAATATGTGTGCGGCAACCCCCGACAAACGACTGCTGCTTAGCTAGCGATCCACCCGCCGGACAACTCAGCCAAGTGACGGCTGATTCCTATGCTCACGCCGCTTGCCCGCCCTCCCGCCACTCCATGCCCGTTCATCCTTCACCCTATAATCTCCACACGGTCATGCCATCCCTCACCCTATAATCCCCGCACCACGTCCTGTCATCCCTCATCCTATAATCTCCACACTGTCATGTCATCCCTCACACTATAATCCCCACACCATGTTCTGTCATCCCTCACCACATTCCAACACCATGTCCCATCATCCTTCAACCCTATAACCCCCACACCATGTCCTGTCATCCCTCACACCTGTAGTCCCTACATCACATCCTGTCATCCCTCACACCTGTAATCCCCAAACCATGTCCTGTCATTCCTCACTCTATGATCCCTACCCATGGCTTGTCATCCTTCACCCTATAATTCCCACACCAAATCCTATCATCCCTCACCCTATAATCATCACACCATGTCCTGTCGTCCCTCACCCTAAAATCCCCACACCAAATCATATCATCCCTTACCCTATAATCCCCACACCATGTCCTGTCATCCCTCACCCTATAACCCCCACACCATGCCCTGTCACTCCTCACCCTATAACCCCCACACCATGCCCTGTTATTCCTCACCCTATAATCCCCACACCATGCCCTATCATTCCTCACCCTAAAATCCCCACACCATGCCCTGTCATTCCTCACCTTAAAATCCCCACACCATGCCCTGTCATTCCTCACCCTCACGCCGCTTGGCCGCCCTCCCTCCGCCTTCCCGCATAGCAACAGAATGCGTCGTCAGCTTAAGGGCCCATTTCCACTAGAGCGAATCTGCATGCCCCAACCAATATAAGTGGATGGGGCTGTTTCCACTTGTAAGGAATTCTGTGCGGTTTGCTGTGCAGAAAAAATCTGCACGGCAGACCCTTCAGAATTCGCATGCTGCACACCCGCACGCGAAACGCCGGTAATGTAATTTAATAGGAGAACCGCAAGCGTTTTTGTCTTGCGGTTTTCCATGCGTTTTCGCGTGCGTTGTCGCTTAAAAACCCATTTTAATGCTTACTGGCATTGACATGGTTAAAATCGCATAGAGCAAACCGTGAGCGAAATCGCGTGAAAAAACGCATGGAAACGCGAACGAATCCGCACCCCCATGCAGATTCGTTGACGCGTTTTCCGCGGTGGAATCACAACGCACAAGTGGAAACAGGCCCTTATAGTCCACCCCACGGGCAACATCAGTCAGCTTATGCAGGCACAAGTGTGACCTCACGCCTAAAATACATCAGCGATACAGCAAGTTGCTAAATATTACAGGTCGCAATATCTTTCATTACAGTACAACAGAAACAAGAAACACTAGGGGGAGGTTCCTGCCCTTGCGAGTTTACAATGTAAAGGATTGTAGTTCATTTCCAGTCCCTAGCTTTGCTGCATGTAATTTAATCAGCTCTTGTACTAAATATGTAGAGGAATCTGTTAGGGCATGCTGGGAGTTTCAGTTTTCCCAGCGATGGGAAGAGAATAGGGTTCCATCTGAATAATGACAGCTGAAGATCAACACCGCCTCCCAGGCTAGCACCTCCCACGGCCCGCCTCCTAGGACAATCCACCCCAGTCAAGAGCCGAGTATAGCCCCGCCTCCTGACATAGCCCCTCCCCTCCCGCCTTGTGGACGGTCCAGCTGGCAGTGACGTGCTTGTGAGCGCAGTGCATTGTGGGGCGGCGGTGACGTGTTCCCCGGCCGGAGCTAGGATGGCTGACGGTAGACAGCACAAGCTGGCGGCGGCCCGGAGAAGGGTAAAGAATACCTGCGCTGCTGTTATTTACTATAGACGTCCGAACCCGGGCAGGGTAGCGAGGGGGCAGAGAGAGCTGCCAGCAAAGGTTGCTGTGTGAGGGGAGACCGGGGCCCTGAGCCGTACTACCTCTATGTGCCTGCTGGGAGACTGGGCAGGCTTCCGGGGTTACAGGGTGAGGGGTGACGGGGATGTGCTGCATGGATTACAGGTGTGAGGGATGACAGGACATGGTGTGGGGGTTATAGGGTAAGGAATGACAGGACATGGTGTGGGTGTTATAGGGTGAGGCACAGACTAACCAGCAAGCTCATGGTGACCCAGAACTCATTGGGGTGTGTAATGAGTTCTGGGTCACCATGAGCTTGCTGGTTAGTCTGTGCCTCTCGGATTTACAAGCCCTACTCCATAGAGCCAAATTAATCCATGCCATGCACTGATGAGGATCAAACAATCTGAAACAGTCTGTATGCATGTTGGATTATTTTGGCTCTGTACATATTAACGCGTACGTACAAAAAGGGCGCCTGGACAAAAAGGGCGCGGGGTGTAAACTCTAAATAATAATTAATCATTAATAGGGTTTATAAATATAGTGTGCTATATTTCGTTTACAAATAATGTTTAACAAAATTATAAATCATTAAATAATGTTTATTAAATCGGAAATTGTGAAACCGTTAATCTTCCCTGTTTCAAAAGTTAAACTTATTACGTTTATAAAAAAACCAATAATATGTTTAATTGTTATAATTGTATATTATTGTGAATAACCGTCATTTATGGTTTGTTCTTATAATAAAATCTGAAAATATTGTTTATAAAGATGATATAAATATAACTACGTTCGTAATAAGTGTTGTAATACATTAGTAATTATTACTAAAATTATACTAAAACTATACCTAAGCCTACTCTTACATAGAACCCTACCTGTACCTATCCCTAACCCCTAGACTCCCCTGTTGGTGCCTAAACCTAAGACCCCCCCTGTTGGTGCCTAAACCTAAGACCCCCCTGTTGGTGCCTAAACCTAAGACCCCCCTGTTGGTGCCTAAACCTAAGACCCCCCCCTGTTGGTGCCTAAGTAACCCTCCCTGTACCTACCCCTAACCCCTAGACCCCCCTGTTGGTGCCTAAACCTAAGACCCCCCTGTTGGTGCCTAAACCTAAGACCCCCCTGTTGGTGCCTAAACCTAAGACCCCCCTGTTGGTGCCTAAACCTAAGACCCCCCCTGTTGTTGCCTAAGTACCCCTCCCTGTACCTACCCCTAACCCCTAGACCCCCCTATTGGTGCCTAAACCTAAGACCCCCCTGTTGGTGCCTAAACCTAAGACCCCCCTTTATTATGTGGATAATAATGTTTTACTAATTGTGGATTCAAAAAATATTTTGCAATTTATGTTACGTACTGATCGCTTTATTTTGTGAATAATAATGTTTTACAAACAGTAAGGGATAAAACTTTAAATAATGTTTTAATTATTTAAATAAGATAAATATGTTTAGTATTTTCATAAACGTTATTCGGCACGGGTGCATTTTATAAACGTAAATCACCACAAGTTCAGTTATAAATCATTAAACATCGCCGGGCGCCGTTTGTAAACTTTATTTAGCTCCTGGCGCCGTTTATAAACTTTATTTAGCTCCGGCGCCCTTTTTTCCTACTCGGCGCCCATTAAACTCTATTTATTATGGGAGTGAATGGCGGCGCCCTTTTTGTCCACTAGCGGCATGCGCCCTTTTTTCCCAGCTCCCATATTAACAAGCTGACACATCATTGCATTCCAGCGGTTCTGGAGGTGTGTTTAGCTTCTAAGGGTACAATGGTTAATTTGCATATATTCAGCAGTGGTGCCTGGGAGACATCTCGAGCTCACTCCAACCTGAATTATCGCAAATTCTTTCTGTTTTAGGAAAGCAAACTTTTGTTTTTTTTATAGGGTGAGGAATGACAGCATGGTGTGGGGATTATAGAGTGAGGGATGATATGATTTGGTGTGGGGAATGACGGCATGGTGTGGGGATTATAGGGTGAGGGATGATATGATTTGGTGTGGGGATTTTAGGGTGAGGAATGACAGGGCATGGTGTAGGGATTATAGGGTGAGGGATGATAGGATTTGGTGTGGGAATTATAGGGTGAAGGATGACAAGCCATGGGTAGGGATCATAGAGTGAGTAATGACAGGACATGGTTTGGGGACTACAGGTGTGAGGGATGACAGGACATGGTGTGGGGGTTATAGGGTGAAGGATAGCAAGCAATGGTGTAGGGTGAGGAATGACAGGACATGGTTTGGGTTTTACAGGTGTGAGGGATGACAGGACATGGTGTGGGGGGTTATAGGGTTGAAGGATGATGGAACATGTTGTTGGAATGTGGTGAGGGATAACAGAACATGGTGTGGGGATTATAGTGTGAGGGATGACATGACAGTGTGGAGATTATAGGATGAGGGATGACAGGACGTGGTTCGGGGGTTATAGGGTGAGGGATGGCATGACCGTGTGGAGATTATAGGGTGAAGGATGAATGGGTATGGGGTGGAAATTACAGGAGTGAGGGATGACAGGACATGGTGTGGCAATAATTATGTGTGGGGTGACAGGACATGGTGTGGGGATTATAGCGTGAGGGATGACAGGACATGGTGTGGGGATTATAGCGTGAGGGATGACAGGACATGGTGAGGTGATTATAGGGTGAGGGATGATGGGGCATGGTGAGGGGATTGTTTGCCTCTGCCCAATTGCTGAAATCTCCCTAAATATCTAGTCACGCCGTAGATAGATTTCGATCAGTTTATCAATCAAAAGTAAGTTGACAGCATATGTTGGGGAGCAATAGAATTCCAATTTTTTAAGTCTCCAATCTTAACGAGGGGTGGGGGACAAGTTGCATAATACTTGCTGCCTTCCAGCCCCCTGCAGACTTGTAGGTCCCTCGGTTTCCTTTTCTAGCCACACTGCTGTTCCCCTCCATAAGATCGCCTGTTGTGGGCTGCTGCACTCGTGCACCCTGGGCTGCGTGCCTCCTGGATTACTCTCGTGGCTGGGAGCATTCTGCGCATGTGCATCCTGGGCTGCGTGCCTCCTGGATTACTCTCGTGGCTGGGAGCATTCTGCGCATGTGCATCCTGGGCTGCGTGCCTCCTGGATTACTCTCATGTGGCCGGGAGCATTCTGCGCATGTGCACCCTGGGCTGCGTGCCTCCTGGACTACTCTCATGTGGCCGGGAGCATTCTGCGCATGTGCACCCTGGGCTGCGTGCCTCCTGGATTACTCTCATGTGGCCGGGAGCATTCTGCGCATGTGCACCCTGGGCTGCGTGCCTCCTGGATTACTCTCATGTGGCCGGGAGAATTCTGCGCATGTGCACCCTGGGCTGCATGCCTCCTTTGATCACTCTCCTGTGGCAAGGAGCCTTCTGCGCACTTGCAATACACTCCCTCCAATGGGAGTGCGATTGAGGAGGCTTTCAGACCTTTATTCCCAGTAGCTTATAACTGGTCGAATCTTTGAGCTTTCGAGGGGCAGAAACCAAGGGACCTGTAAGACTATGGGGGCTTAAAGTAGTCCCAGATAAGTAAAGAACTTGTTCCCCATTTCAAATACACTATAAAGTACATCTGAACTGAGAGGGATCAGTAGGACTGCCAGGCAAACAGTATTGTTTAACCACCCTGGCGTTCTATTAAGATCGCCAGGGCAGCTGCATGAGGGTTTTTTTTAAATAAAAAAAAAAATATTTCATGCAGCCAACTGAAAGTTGGCTGCATGAAAGCCCACTAGATGGCGCTCCGGAGGCGTTCTTCTGATCGCCTCCGGCGCCCAGAATAAACAAGGAAGGCCGCAATGAGCGGCCTTCCTTGTTTTGCTTAGATCGTCGCCATAGCGACGAGCGGAGTGACGTCATGGACGTCAGCCGACGTCCTGACGTCTGCCGCCTCCGATCCAGCCCTTAGCGCTGGCCGGAACTATTTGTTCCGGCTGCGCAGGGCTCAGGCGGCTGGGGGGACCCTCTTTCGCCGCTGCTCGCGGCGGATCGCCGCAGAGCGGCGGCGATCGGGCAGCACACGCGGCTGGCAAAGTGCCGGCTGCGTGTGCTGCTCTTTATTTCATGTAAATCGGCCCAGCAGGGCCTGAGCGGCACCCTCTGGCGGTAATGGACGAGCTGAGCTCGTCCATACCGCTAAGGTGGTTAAAAAGACATAAATATGGCAGCCTTCATATCCCTCTCAATTCAGGTGTCCTTTAAGCTTTGTACACATGCTAGATGTTCTCTGCCAGGGCAGTTGTTTCCACTGCCAAGAATCTATTGTGTGTACAGGAGCCTCCAACCCTCCCCAGTGCATGGCCGATTTGATCCCAAGTACTGGATCATTTTTGCCAAACGTAGGCTGAGGTCATTGTTCTTCTTATCCATCACTTTGCCACGCTGTCTACCTCCACCCCCTTCCATAGCAACAGAAGGCGTTGCTAGCCTTCAGTGGCGCATCTATACAGAACTAAGCCCTAAACTGTCACCTGAAGAATTTGGTCCTGATCTCTGCAGGCAACAGAGATTGTGCATGTATGCTAGCCTTTAGAAGAGTCTGAATGTTGGCCTGTAGTACAAAGCTTTTAGCTGGGTTTGGTTGATGTTTGATTTGAAAGTGTTTCAGAAAAAAAAAAATAGCACAAATAACTTTTGTGTGTTGACCAGCTGTGATATTAATTTGGTGAGCGGTAACTGCACAACAGATATATGATGAAACGATGCTGGGAACTCCTGATGTGACATTTTTAGCCTTATTTACCAACGTGTTCAAAGGCACTAGTGTTTGTTTCATATTAAGAGTTGTGATTGTGGCGTCAGGAGTAGAAGATTATGGGCAGATTCGACAAAAAGACACATTTATCTCTAATCTGATTAGAGATTTGCATCTTTGTCGAAGCTGCGCGTATACAGCAGGCTGATTCCCGTCAGATTTCAGCATGAAATCTCAAGGCAATTGGCCAAGCCCGCCGCTGCCCCTCTAATGTGTAAATGTGCCCTCAATGAGTGCATATATATATATTACCTGCCCTGTGTCAGCATCCATGTGGTGTCCGTCCATCTTCGGGTGGCTCTTCTGTCAGCTGCACACACTGGCGGCGGTGCATAGCGTGTGACGTCACACACTATGCGCCAGTGGCATGTACGGAGTTGACAGAAGAGCCGCCCGGAGGTTTCAGAGACACACCACGCGGAGGCTGACATAGGACAGGTAATGTATAAATGTACTTATGAGGGGCACATTTAAACATTAGAGGGCAGCGGCAAGGGTTTCATCACTCATTCCAAAATCGTCCGACGTACCTCTGCACACCCGATCACCCAACCTCGGCCCGACATCTTGCATCAGGCGCGATCCATTAACGCAACCATTTTCGGCCAGAAATTGATTGCATCTTCGGACGGGCTGCACTTGTCGGCACCGATTTTTCAACCAACTGATAATAATCAAATTGGTTGGTTGATTGGCCGCCAAAGTTGACATCTATGCGCACCTAGGGCTTGGATGGGTAGTGCAGCAACCTGCTGTCTCCTTGACAAACGTTACTTGCTGCTGGATTCAATTCTGCATACCTAGCTTTCTGGTTCTGTGTCTGTTAGGAAATCATTGTTCCCCTTCTTGGCCCACCTGAAGCCACTCCATCCATTGCTCTCCATAGCAACAGAACACGTTGCTCTGGCTTACTAGAGCGATGTGTCTGTACAGTGTTCCATTTCACAGCAGTTCGATTTCACAGCAGTGCTGCCTGCCCGATTGAGCTCTAATGGTACATGTGTATGCACTTTACTACCAGAAAGGTAGGCTGTGATCCAGTGCTCAAAAATTGGGACCAAGCACAAGAGAGCAGTTAGTGAGTTAGCTGATTTCAGCGCATTGCTGGGATGATGATGATTTCGGCACCAGCGCTGGGTAGCTTTGAGTGATTGGAGTTTGTCGGGCGCCATACAAATTAGCTAAAGGAAAAGGTAATTTTGGCTGTCGGCACTAGTCGGGCCCAAATTATGTGTCACCCCGAGTTGCTACAGCTCACAAAGGGAATAGTAATTATGCATCTGAGCACGGCATCTCAGATGTGACATGAGACATTTTACACTGCCTGGTAATGCCACTGCGTTACACACGTGGTGTTGCTGAATGCTGTCTTTCGGCCGCATGTAATTGCAGCAGAATGGCGTTTGTTGCCAACAGCCGGGCAGCTGAACTGCTCAACAAACAAACAGTTTAACCATCCGTGGAGAGAGACCTTACAATTAGACGGTAGATCAGTTAATTTATCCTGTGGACAGGTTGTAACAGTGTAATGTAGCAGTTTTTAGTTACACTTGATCGTTATTGTATGCTTTGTTGAGTACAGTGTGGGAATGTTTGTTTATGATCCTTGTGCCAGTGTTTCTAGTTGGCTGCAGTAAATGTGATCTCTTTTTGTTCAGTGCTGGGTATTGGTTACATTCTTTTACGAAGTTTTGTTTCAGTAAAACGTAAGCGCGGACAAATGTGCTGTGAATTTATAAAGTGTATCAGAAAACGTCCGTCACTAAATAAGGCCACTGATTTTTACTTCCTGAATTGTAGGAGTTTCACCCCATAGTGAGAGCAACATAGAGCCTGCAAGATTTATTTCCTTTTACCGTTACGAGCACTAAGAGGACACGCTAGAGGATAATGCGCCTGATGCACTAAGCAACGGGAAAGTTGCCGTGCGCAAGGAGTGCGCTGTAATTTGACCGGTTTTGTTTTTTGCTAAGGATGGGGAAGCAGCGCCCATGAACACATTAGCGCCACGCTTCTCTGGGTTAACACATGCTGCTATGGTAACACGTTACCATATCAATGCTTGCAATAACCTGGGAATACCCGTGGCGCTAATGGGTTCTGCTTCCCTGTTGTAAGTAATGGTCAAATTACCATGCACCAGTGGCGTAGCAATAGGGGATGCAGTAGTTGAGGCCGCGCTGGGGCCTTTGGACCTCAAGTGCAGTATTGGCTCTTAATTGGTCCTGTGCTAGTTAAGATCACTTCTATGGATGCTTTGAACAGTGTAATCATTCACAAACTGTTCCACTGCTTCTGCTTACTCCTCTGATATTGTGCATGATTTTGGCAGGTTTTGTGGCGCCATATCAATTGTTATGTAAAGAGTGCTTGGGGGGCACAGTGTAAAACTTACACTGGGGCCCAAATCTCTATAGCTATGCCACTGCTATGTGCTGCTTGTGCACTGTAAAGGTTCATACACACCTACCAACTATGCCAAACTTTTCTGTTAAGCCCCATTCACAAGCAGCAGTGTTTTATGCAGCACTATTGTCAAACAGCTTTTTTTGTGAAACAAGTTGAAAACCACTAAAACAAGCTATTCAAAAAGTTGATAAGAAGTCAATCCATCCTTCTTAGCAGTCTTTTCAGCTGTTTGAACAATAGCAAAAGACTTGTTTTAGTTGTTTCAACTTGTTTCACAACAAAGTTGTATGGGGCTTAACAGACATGTTTGCCAGATAGTTGGACATATAGTTGGTAGGTGTGTATGAACCTTATGCTGGGTACACACGTTGCTATTTCCCGCTCGATCCACGGGATCGATTCGATTATTTCCAACATGTTCGATCGGGTTTCGATGGATACAGCCGTCGATTTTTGCATACTTAATATGCAAAATCGACGGCTGTATCCATCGAAACCCGATCAAACATGTTGGAAATAATCAAATCGATCCCGCGGATCAAGCGGGTAATCGCAACGTGTGTACCCAGCATTAAAGCGGAACTGTAGATATAAAATAAACACATTGTTTCACTTGGGGCTTCCCCAAGCCCTCAGCAGCTGTCCTGTCCCGCGCCGAATCTCCACGAGTCTCCGTTCCCCCACCGCCGCTCGGTCCCGTACCTCGACTTGCAATAGCGGGGAACGTGAAGAAAGGATACACATGGCCAGAGCCGCGCAGGCGCAGTGGCCCGGCGGCGAAACCGAAAGTAGCTGGCAGCGGGAGAACGGAGGCTCGTTGAGGAGCGGCGCGGGACAGGACGGCTGCTGGGTTACTTGGGGAAGCCCCAGATAAGTGAAACAATGTTTATTTTATATCTACAGTTCCGCTTTAACTTTACCATTGCTTAGTGCACCAGGCCCATTGTCTAGCGTTGTTGACTTTTGTGCCTGCTCAGTTTAGACCACTTCTAGACTTGCTAATGCACATTGTAATCTTGTGTCCCTGTGTGACTTGGCTTTGCTATCACAGTCCTCCTTTACCCAGTTGTGTATTAATGTGGTGTGTGCTAAAGGAAAAATTATGAGCAGGCTTACAATAGCGGCGCACTTGGCGCTGGATGATTAGAGCTGCACTTGAGAAGTTTTGCGCAGTAAGCAGTATTATGTTGGTGGGATTATCATTTTATTTTTTTTCTTTTCCAAGCTTGATTCTCCACAATGTTTCTATTGTTTTACTTAGGAATGGCTTGTCTTCCTCATACAAGAGAACGCACGGACTTCAGCGAGGGTTGAGGGTCAGTTCATGAAGTTTGGTGTTGACAGCTATATCTGGCTTTCCAGCTCACTTATAGCTGCAGTTATTTCTCCAACAATGAGACTCTTGGCTACACAGTAGCAGCAGTACTATGTGAATAGGGGCCAGAGGTCTTTTCACTGTACACCTGTCATTGGAGAGCTATGCAGGCTGCTATCTTGTTCTTTCTACAGAATGTTGCTTTCCTTGGTATAATTATTGGTGCTATGGCTCTGTAATGCACAGGTGTTGAACTCCAGTCCTCAAAGGCCATATCCATGCTAGTGTTTAGGATGGACTGAGACACGTGTTCTACTTGATGAACTACACCTTTGCTAATTCAGTCCCATCAATTAATGTAAGCTGTGCCAATAATGTGTGAGGACCTGTGCCCTTCAGGACTGGAGTAAGACATCCCTGCTGTAAGGCTCTGTACAGACATTAAAAGGATCCCATGCTGTGGGACCTATGGAAGCTGCCATAGTTATTTCTTTTCAAACAATACCAGTTGCCTGGCAGTCCTGATTATCTTTCTGGTCAATAGGGTCTCAATCGCACACCTGGAACAAGCATGCAGCTAATCTTGCCAGATTTGCAATTGACATCTGATCTGCATTCTTGTTCGGAGTCTATGGCTTAAAGGGGAACTGAAGAGAGAGGTATATGGAGGCTGTCATGTTTATTTCCTTTTAGACAATACCAGTTGCCTGGCAGCCCTGCTGATCCTCTGCCTCTAATACTATTAGCCATAGCCCCTGAACAAGCATGCAGCAGATCAGGTGTTTCAGTGGTTCAGACTTATAAGTCTGATCTGACAAGACTAGCTGCATGCTTGTTTCTGGTTTTAATCAGATACTACTGCAGAGAAATAGACCAGCAGGGCTGCCAGGCAACTGGTATTGATTAAAAGGAAATAAACAGGACAGCCTCCATATACCTCTCTCTTCAGTTCCCCTTTAAAGTAAACCTGAGATGAAAGGGTTGAAAAGTTGTTTTTTTATCTATCTATCTATCTATCTATCTATCTATCTATCTATCTATCTATCTATCTATCTATCTATCTATCTATCTATCTATCTATACATGATGCTTCCTGCAGCCTCCTCCATGCAGATTGCTCCCTCGCCGCCATACTCCGCCTCCTGGATGTTCCACTAGATGCCCTGTTATCTTCAGCCAGTCGGGCGTACTGCACATAAATATATCTCACCGATGTTTAGGGGCTTCCAGCGCTGGATCGCCAAGGCTTAGGAGGATGGGGTAAGCCTGCATTAGGATCCAGAGGCTTCCCCCTCCTGGGGGTAAGTATAGGTAGCCATACACTGGTCGATTTGCCATCAGATTCGACCAACAGATAGATCCCTCTCTGATCAGATTCGATCAGAGAGGGATCGTATGGCTGGCTTTACTGCAAACAGATTGTGAATCGATTTCAGCCTGAAACCGTTCACAATAGGTGGTGGTGGTGGTGCTACCGCCGCTCTCCAAAAGCCCCCCCCCCGCATACATTACCTGCTCCGCCGGCGTGACTCCCCCGGTCTCTGCTGTCTTCTTCTCTGGTCTGGTCTCCGGGTCCGGTAGGCTTCACTTCTTCCTATCTGGGGGAAGTTTAAACAGTAGAGCGCCCTCTACTGTTTAAACTTCCTGCCGGGACAGGAAGAAGTGAAGCCTGCCGGACCCGGAGACCAGCGCGGAGAAGAAGACAGCAGAGACCTACCCACGGGCGATCTACTTATTTCCCGCACGGAGCGATCGACGGGATCTATCTATTTCGGGACGAAATAGATCAAAATTTAGAGTTAATGATTTGACAGCAGATTCGATCCCAGTGATCGAATCTGCTGTCGATCGGCGAGGAATAGGCCTAGTGTATGGCCAGCTCAACTCTTTATACTTGATTCTTAAAAGTATTAGAGGCAGATGATCAGCAGGGCAGCCAGGTATTATTTAACAATTTCCGGATCGCGTTGGGTGAAATCTGCCCCGTTTGTGGCCACCAGTTTCTAGCAGGACATAGATTTCAATATTGCCGCCGCACGCTACTGCCGATCTCGCAGCGGCTCACTAACCCTGCCCTCTCTGATGGCAATTTTGGTCTGTCTGAGCTGAGGTTCTAGGGTTTGCAGCTGCTTCAAGCATCTCTCTAAATGACACATCAATGCATTATTATGTTTTGCCCTGCGGGCCAATTTCTCCCGTTTGCTGTTTGTCTTCCCATCCATCTTCTATGTAGAAAAGCACATGCTGCTCGGCTGTATCTGAGCAGCATCACTGTACAGCATTTGTTCCCAAAATTGTCCCTGTGAAGGTGCCCATACATCTAGCGATGTATGAGTAGATCGACCAAGAGACAGAACTCTCTCTGAAGCTGAACTCAGTTGGCTGCCCATACACTGCAGTCCGATTCTCAATCCATTTCACTATGAAATCTTTAGGTAATTGGCCTTACGATGCTGCTAATTGTCTGCCTCGATGCCCCCTGTCCTTGCACCATAAAATCTCACCTTTCCAGCCTGCTGCCTTGACTCTGTCTCCTCTGCTGCCCCACTATCCCCCACCCCCTCCCCCAAAACACCACTACCGCTTTCACACGGTGCCACTGCGTAATGGTGAGTTTATCACGTGGCACGTGTGTGGCATTTGGGGGGACAGCAGAGGAGACCGGGTGAGAGTAAAGGTCCATACACACGTCGGATTTTTGCGAACGACCCGTCGTTTGAACGTTCCGTCATTCAGTCATTCGCACGTCAAATCCGACGTGTGTACAGACTATCGTTCGGGTGATAAGACTGGTTTTCAGCGATCCGCCCGGCGGATCGTTCAGGACCAGTCTTATCACCCGAACGATAGTCTGTACACACGTCGGATTTGACGTGCGAACAACTGAACGACGGAACGTTCAAACGACGGGTCGTTCGCAAAAATCCGACGTGTGTATGGGCCTTTACAATGCACGGAGGGGGGGGGGGGGGGGAGTGGCATTTACATTTGGGAGGACAGAGGTCGGGCTCGACGTTATACACGTTTAATGCGGTGCACCCGATCGACCACATTGGGCTGAGAATTTCCAGCTTGCTCTATCGATATATTACACAGATTTCAAATAAAAATCAGTTGAATTGTTGATCTGACATGCTTCTTGTGGCAACAGCTTTTCAGATGATCGATTGGGCCACAATATCGGTAGATGTATAGCCTGCCTGTGTAGTAGACTTGATGAATGTATAGAAGGCATTGATGAGATTGTTCAGGTCACAACTTGTGTGACAGACACATATATCTATAGGTTGCAGTATTCACAGGGAGCAGAGATAAGCTGGCAGATTTCTCATGCACAACACAGCTGGAGTGGGGTCTACTGTAAACAATCAGGCAGGGGGTTATCAGACCTCTGCAGGTCTGCACAATCAATAAAGCTGGTTTGTGTATGTCTTTGTGTTACCCTAAAACTTCCACCTCCTGAGCTCTGTGTGCATGTCTGCATTGAGATCACTGAAGATAGTAGATCTTATTCATCTGCTATCTCATGTTATTGTACAGCTTTCCCCCACTGTATACTGTACTTAAAACTGGGTGTTTAATCTTAGTGTAAGGGGATTCTAAACACATGTTACAAGTTTGTCTTTTTAATCTGTGCAGTGGGTTATCTGTGTTTGCTGCTTACATGAGGATCTACCTCATTGTTTTCCTTTAAGGTACCCATAGACCTGACGATTATGGGCAGATTTGACAAGTTTATATCTAATCGAATCTCATTAGAGATAAAAACATTTTTTGTTGATTCTGCCCATACACTACAGGCGGATTCCCGTCCGATTTCAGCATGAAATCTTCAGTCTGCATCGCCACTGCCCCCAATGTATAATGTGCATTATACATTACCTGTCCTGTAGCAGCCTCCGTGCGGTGTCCATAATCCTCAGGGTGGCTCTCCGTACACGCCACTGGCGCAAAGCGTCTGACGTCAGATACTATGCGCTGACGTCGGACAATATGCGCCAGTAGCGGGTATGGAGAGCCGCCTGGAGGCTGCTACAGGACAGGCAACGTATAAATGCACACACCGGGCACATATATACATAGCGGCGGGTGTTTCGTCGATCGTTCCGAAAATTGACGCCGTACTGCCAAACGCCCAACTAACCAACTTCGTTCTAACATCTTTGGGCATGTGCGATCAACCATGCAACCAATTTCTGTCCCGAAATTGGTCGCTTTGTCGGTCGGGCATGCACTTGGCGGCACCAATTTTCATCCAATTCGATTATAATAATCGACTTGGATAGTCTATCGGCCGCCAAGTCACCTGATGTATGGCCACCTTAACTGTTCCTGTTATTTTGGTTTTTTGCTTAGAATCTTTCTGAACAAAAATGGGACATCCCCTGCAGAAATCTTTGTGTCTTTCCTGGAGATTTTAGAATACACCCTGCCCCATAATTTGGCCTTTGCAAATAGCCATTATTAAATGTTTTAAACCATATTCTGCTGAACAAAAGCTCTTTCACTTCCAAAACCAGGGAGGTGGAGTGGGTGCAAAAATCATCTGACTCAGTATATGAAACCTCCGACTCCACGTACCCAAAATTACTCCAACTCCTCGACGCAATGGAGACTGGACATAGACTTTAATACAAAGCCTGCATGCAGCGAGTTAGAGTAATGTGATCAGTTGCAGTACTGTGTACAGGCGATAGAACTGTATGAGCAGTGAGTTGACGGGCAGAATTATTCTGCAGCGCAACTGAGCACTGTGGACTAGCCGTTATAAACATAATTTGCTCCTTGTCAGATCTGTAAGGGACCGTTCACATTGGGCGCTTCCTGGCAATAGCGATCAGTTCTGCAATCGCGGTTCGGCGGGCAAATTCTTGCGATTCAGCTGGATTTTAACTTGTGGTTCCCGTTCAATAGAATGAGAATCACAGCGCCATCACCCTAAAGACGCTGCATGCAGCGCGTTTGCAACTGAGCGAAATTGCCAATGATGCAGTGTGAATGTATCCATAGGGATACATTAGTAGCAGCGCTTTGCTGATCGCTGGTGATCAACAAAGCACGGAAAAAGCGTCAAGTGTGGACCAGCCCTTTATCCTTATTTTTACAGCTGATAATCCTGGCATAGACCTTTTTGAAGTAAGTGTCCAGGTTGTAGAAGTTGCAGAGAGTGCTTGTGAACCCTGACCGCATACATATGAATCGGCTGCTGGGAGATTTGGGCGCAGGGTAAAGCCGATAAATGGCTCACTCTGCTCCCAGTGGAATAAATTACTATACCCCCTCCAGGCCGCCATGGATAGCAGGGGAAAGATACAATTCAGCCTCCAGCTATTGCTGGCGGACAAATTATAGTGTTTTTTTTATTGTAATTTGCGCTCTGTCTTTTGACAGCGCCCAAATTGATCACTTAGCGCCGATATAGCTGTAATTCCTATTATCGTCTATGGTGGCGCTGATTGCACCCAAACCTCCTGCGCTGTTTTTACAGCGCTCGCCCTGACGCATCCGAAGCAGAGATTGATTCTGGAGGTGGGGCTTGCCAGTATGGGCAGTTCCTGCACAAAATATGTCTTGCAGGACTTTAGGAAACGCCTGCCAACGAACGCCAAGCTTGTAGTGTGAACTGGTCTGATTGAGAATACAGTAGAGTACATTATCTCAGCATTTTGCTAGAGCTGTGAGTGCCACAAAACGGGAACCACTCGCACTATGAACTGGAAGGAAACTGCCTTGCCTCCATCCTCTCATAAGAATGTGGCTGTAAAACAACCTGTACAGCATTGGTTAATAATTACGCCGGCAATGGACATTTATGATGCAGCAGTTCCGGAATTCCGATGTGAATATCTGGGATACAGTAGATAAGTATTTCCTTGCACGGTGAATTCTCTTGAAAGGGACACATGGGTGTGCTGTGTTGACCAACATGAAGTACACTGACAGGCATTTATAGAAGCATATAAAACCAATGTAGTAGTAACACCGGCCGACCTAAAAGGTGCTGCAGATTAGCAGGAGACACAGACACGCTTATAAACCTAGATCCTAATACAAAGCAAAATACACTGCTGAAGCGCTTTTGAATTCTGACCTTAAAGGGATCAGTGCACTAAATTAGTAAAATGCGTAAAACAAACCTGGTGGGGGGGGGCTTGCTTTGCTTAACTTTAGGGCGCTGCTCAGCCATCTTCTTCACCTAGGCCCACAGGTGCCAAAGTTTCAAGCTGCTGTGGCAGTGTCATGCGTTCCTAGCAGCCTTAATGTGGATCAGAGATAAACTTTTACTCTTTGCATAATTGTGTTCCTTATGCTGGGCATACATGGTTAGATCCGGCGGCTCGATTAGCCACCGAATCAACTCCCGCCACGTCCCCGCGGCCTCCCGGATCGATTCCCGGGTATCGAGAGGGGAATCGATCTGCACGGTGATCGGACATGTCGGAAATTATCAATCAAGCCATCAGCGGCTCTATTGATAAGAGAAAATCTTACCGTGTATGCCCAACATTACATATAGTTTGCAGAGTTCCCCAACCCTGTTTTCAAGGCCCACCAACAGTGCATGTTTTGCAGAAACCCACAAACATGCACTGGTGGGGTAATTAGTTTACCAGTAGAGCTGATTATCTAGCTCTGTGGATTTCCACAAAACATGCAGTGTTGGTGGGCCTTGAGGACAGGGTTGGGGAACACTGGATAGGGCATTCCTCAAGCCAAATACTTTTTTTGTTTTAATACTTTAATTCCCTATAAACTAAACAAGCCTCGCCCACAGCATTTTCAGAGTGCCTTGGCATGGTAGCAAGGGCTTATGGGAGCTCAGCCTGGGCAGGAGGAGCTGGAGATGACTAGCCAGAGATTTCAGAGGCAGAGGGGAGAAGGAGAGGGGATTGAGCTGAGGGCTGGAGATGCTATCAGCTTGCCTGTGTGTAATGTGACAAAAAAAACATGGCTGCTGTCATTGTATCACAGGAATAAATAATCAAACCGTAGAAGCTGTTTGAAGCTAGATTTGCTGTGTAAACTATCTAAACTTTAGATAAGATATATAGACAAGTTACTTGTTATAGTTAGTTTTTCATCTTGGATCCGCTTTAATCCATGCCTGGAAATGCCGTCTTTCAATGCAAGTACAGGAGATGTACTTACATTGAACCTCTACATCTCCCGTGCTGGGAGTGGCTGCCAGGAGCTTGCAACACTTCCATGTGCACTTCAATCTTTGGCACATGTAGGTCTGGTCTGGAGCAGCATCCCAAAGGTAAGTAATGGTCTCACCCCATATCCATATCAGTAAACTAATGTGGGCCTAATTTACTCAGGGCTGTGGAGTTGGATTCAGAGCAGTTTTTGAATACCTGGAGTCAGTTGGTGGTTTCATAAACCTGAGGTGTCTGAAGATTTTTGTACCAACTCCACAGCCCTGGTAAGTATTAAACTAGGGACTTGGAGCAATTTTGGGTACCTGGAGTCGGTGGTTTCATAAACTGAGGAGTCGGGTGATTTTTGTACTGACTCCACAGCCCTGAATTTACTGCTTTGTTGCCTTTAAAGTCCTGTACTCACTGCCCAACTGGTCCTGCGACATCCCCTTGACTATGGTCGTCAAGTGATACTTCTTCCTTCCAGCGGGTATGCATGATGTCACTTGACGCTACAGGTTAGGAGCGAACGAGACTTCAAGTAATTGCAGTACTTTGCATAGGAGTCGTCAGGGGTCTTAGCGATCCAATCTGCTGTGGTGGATGTTATTGCGGCTCGACACTAAGCGATGTTTGAGTGGTCATGTGAATGTACCCACGTTGCGATATCGCAGAAACGGCTGTTCGTCGGTCAGGAAAATCGTGACTTGGGCACCTAGCTTAAGGCACACTCGCTGTCTTTTTGTGCAAAACGCAAGTGCACTTGCTTTGACATTCAGTAGGCAGTTGTCCGCATGTTACTTTTTTTAAAGACTGAGAGCTTACGAATAGGGATTTACTCACTGCAAAAAGCACTTTGCATGCAGGAAAAACAAGAAGTTGTCAGTTTTTAATCCTTTAAAACATTTGCAACGTATAATTTTTACACACTGTAGACAGATGGCCAATTTAAAGAGACTGAAGCGATTTAGAATACCTGTTTTTTATTCAACAGGCAGCTTCAGCATTACAATCCAAACCAGTTTGCCGCATTCCCGCGGCAGAACAAGGTCTTTATCCCCATGAAATCCTGGGGCAAAATTCCACGACTTTCCAAGTCGCATATTTTCCTGCCCGGGGGATGCAGAGCTTTGCGCAGTAGCTCTGCCTCCAGTCCAGTCACTCCGCCAATCTCCACCTCTCCCCGCCCCTCTCAGCGAAAGAAGACTGAGAAATGTGGGAGGAGGTGGAGATTGACTGGAGGCAGAGCTACTGCACAAAGCTCTGCCTCTACTAGGAAGCAGAATCAGAATTTTGTCCCGGGGATTTCGGGGGGATTGAGACCTCTTTCTGCCGCGGGAATGCGGCGAACCAGTTTGGATTATAATGCTGAAGCTGCCTGCTGAATAAAAATAGGTATTCTAAATCGCTTCAGACTCTCTCTTTAAAATGAATCAAGGTCCGTACACAGGTATAACTGTTGCCTGTAAGAATCAGGACCTGATCACTTTGGGCAAACAATTTGGGGACCAGTGCTGTACAGTTGCGTCACTAGGCTACAGCCGTGTTCTATTGCTATGCAAAGGTACGGGGGTACAACGGCGCAGCTTCTGGCTGATTCTCTGCTGAGTTTAGTCTGTTGTGTGCAAGAGGTGTGAAACAAAAGACAAAAGGAACTGTTGCATTAAAGATGCAGCGCCTGACAGGAGGAAGGGTGTGAAAAAAAAGATATAGGCCTTGGACCTACTAGGGGCGCTTTTGCAGAGCTTGCCGATCGACAAGGCGCTACACCAGTTGATTCCTATGGCTATAGGCCCACTGGCAGTGTTGTGATTCCAGAGTGATTGCAGAATGCTGCTTGCAGTATTTTGGGAGCGACCCCGGTGCAACTGCATCGGTGGCTACAGTAGCCAAATTGCTTTGTGAATCTTGGTAAACTCGCAGCACATGTACAAGTTGGCAATCGCAAAGTGCCTGTAGTGGGTCCCAGGCCTTAAACTGACTCTCCAGTGCCCAGTGTTTTCACTAGCAGAAATGCTGCTTCCAGCTATAAATCAAAGCCTATTCAAAAGCTCCACACACGCTCCACTGCTGTTGCAAAAATGAACGAGGAAAAGGATGGCCGAGAATCGTAAATAAAATAAAAATAAGAGTCCAAACAACGGTAAAAGACATTGATGATCAATCAAGGCAGATTGGTCCGGGCACTAAATGGTGTTAGTGGTTTGTATTGCACGATAAACGATCACTCCAATTAAACTGCTCACACGTGGCAATTCCAGGTCCTTATTTTCATGCTTCCACTAATGAAGACCACCATCATGTTGTCACTGAATCAAATGTTGCAAACCGTTGGGGATCACTTATTGTAGAACAACTGCTTGCACACACTGCACAGATCGCTCAATCCTCTGCTGTAGCTTGGAGCCGTGGCTTGTCATTTAAAACATAGTTTCTCAACCTGTGGTACGCGTACCCCAGGGGGTACTTCTGAGTGTTCCAGGGGGTACTCGGGCTTGATATACTTAACCAAGAATAACAAATTTAGAGTTTTAGAAAATGATACATTTTATTTAAACAACACCAAATTAGTAGTTTAGCTAATTAAAAGCAATAGTAAAAGCAATAGTAAAAGCTTGGAAATGGTTTAAAACCAATTATAATGTACTACGATTGAATATATATTTGTCAAGGGGTCCTTGTGATAATGTTTACTATGCTAGGGGGTACTTCGTGAGTATATGGCTTTAAAAGAGGTACATACCAATAAAATGTTGATAAACACTGATTTAAAACAAAAAAGAAACCTGTTTGGCTCTGTGCCAGTGCGGGCGGGCGGGCTCCATCAACAAGCCCTTGCCCACAGGTTTGCAGGATCTCACAGTGTTCTCCCCAGAATTTTTTGTCCAGCCGGGTGGCATGAAAAAGTAGCCGGGTGGGTTGAGATGAAAATGCAGGACAACTCTGCTTACAGCATAGGAGGAGGTGAGCCGATGACAGCCGGGTGTTCACCAAATCTAGCTGGGTGGAGCACCCGGCTAAAAGAGCCTGGGGAGAACACTGTCTCAATGCTGGAACAGCAAGGAGGGCGGCAATGGGGGAGGATCCAGAGCATTCCCTCTCGACGCAAGTACCCAAATAGGGCTATTTTTTCTCCTTTCAGGTGTACCTTAATAAACTTTATCATGCTTACAATTTTCTACTGTATGTAAAATATACATTTAACCCATTAGCAGCTTCAATAAAGTTTTCTCCTTTGAGATAAGAGCACTGCTTTTGACCTCAGTTGGCACATCTTGTTGTGCTGTACATTTTTGGAATGTTTCGATGTCTCTCTGCTAACAAAACATATAGAAACTGAAAGCAGAAGTCCTCTGTTTTCTCACACTGTCCCCTGTGACAAGTGGCCATAAATACACGTCACAGCAGTACTAATTAGAAGCAAGGGAATTTAACTCACAAATATAAAAAAAAAAGTGCTAAAACTGGCTTGGAGCACTTGAAAGCCTCTAAATAGTCTGATAAAGGGTTAATAGAGGTGTTTGTTTTGTTTTGTTTTGTTTTGTATTGTTTTTCCTGTCACCAAGTATAGAACAGGTAGCATAACTTATGCATGACCTTATAACCACCACCAGCTATTCGGAGTCTTACAAACCAGTTAAGTGTTAATTCTGCTTCCTGTTTTATTTGACACATGGTCATGTGATCACAACTTAACCATTCAGCGACTTTTACATCAAGCACTTATGGGGATGTCATTTTGTTATGCAGTCAGAATGTCAGTGTCGATCTATTTGGTTACATTGTACTCTTCTCTTTCCCAAGCTGAAGGAATTTCAACAGAAGACCACCACTCCAGAGCCTGCAAGCAGCAAGAAGAAGAAAAAGGGAAATGGCTCAAACAGCCGTCCTGAAACTCCGAATCGCCTCTCTCCAGACCCGGTATGTCTAATAAAAGCTAGCAAAACAGCCAAGAGACTTTGTGCATTCATTACTAGTAGAAACAAAAAAAAAAAACTGCAATCTGGCTGCCATTCTCATACCTGGCAGCCTGCTGTTAAGGTCCACGATAATGAATACATCAGAGGACTTTTACATAAAATAGCTGTATAACACAAACTTTGTTTTTTTCTGAATATTATACCAGGCTGTTGTATAGGATTTGTCTTTAAGCGGACCTAAACTCTTGCACAGGAGAAAAGCAAAAGCAATTCACCTTGTCTACCCTGTGTGTGTTTATAGAGAAGAGCCTGTCTAATTCTCCCTTCTTGGCAATTAATCACAAGTGTAATTTGAGCTGTCAGCTCTGTGCTGCGGGTGTGCCGAGTTATGTGCTAATATGTAAATATAGGATGTTAAATCTTTGTGCTCCCATGAAACCCAGAAATGGACACTGCAGAGTTATTGTAGGAGTTCTGAAAACTGTAACAGATTTTTTTTTTTTCTTTAACCACTTCGCATCCAGACCTTGTTTTCCCCTAATGGACCAGAGCAGTTTTGACGCTTTAGTGGTGTCCCTTTTTAATCAGCAATAACTTCATCTGTACTCGTGCCACTTAAATGATCTATACAAGACAAACAAGGCTTTCATTGGGGGGGGGAGGTGTTATTTGGTACCAAGTAAAATATTCCCCTCTATGCGTTTGAATGGGAAAAGTGGGAAAAAATTAAAAAAAATGCATTCTCTCAATTTTGACCAATTTCTGTTGCTATTAACATAAAAACTGCGCCACCAGTTAGTCGCCCCAGTGTAGATATCCAGATGTGTCCCCAGTATCACCCCCCCCCCCCCCGTATAGCCAGGTGTGTCCCCAATATCAGCCCCCCAGCATAGCCAGATGTGTCCCCTGTGTTTGCCACCCCCAGAATAGATTGACAGATGCGCCCCCTCTTTACAGCCAGATGTGTCCCTGGGATCAGGATTACCCAATAAATGTGTACCCCCCTTTTACATATCCTACCCCGCCCCCCATTATTGATAGCCAGATGTCTTCCCCCCCCCCCATATCAGACAGCCCCCTCCTTACAGAAATCATAAAAAAAACCTCACCTTACCTCGTTCTGTGACTATCCTGAAGTCCGAGCCTCCGTTCCCCGCTCTGCAGTCAGCCGCGTAATGCCGGTTACCTGGGTCCCGGCTTGATGATGTCATCAGGTTTTTTTTTTTATGATTTCTGCACGGAGGGGGACAGATGAAGGATCGCTGCAGTTGACTACTGCAGCGATCGTTCATGGGAAGGGTGGGGGGGTGGGGTGGACTAATTGGCAACAAGTTCCCTTTTACCAATTAGTAATGCAGCTGAAAGTGCCGGGGGGGGGGGGGGGGGGTGCTCTGAAGCGCACCCGATCGTGCACAGCAGGTCTGCAAACGTAGTCAGTATATCTACGACATTGTGGCTTGGAGGGTGCCGTGGATATACTGTAGCAGTGGACAAAGTGGTTAAAGGTTATTATGCTATTGCTTATCTTTTAGAGCAGAGAGGAAATTCTGGGTTTAGCTCTGTTTTAAAGGGAGCCACACCTCCGTGTTGTGATGTAAAAGATTGGGTTCAATAAATGATCAGCCGTCACCAGTCCTGATCTTCTGTCTTTGGCCAATGATTTGCTTTGATTTGTGAGTTGACACGTTCAGGGCCCTTTTCCACTAAGAAACGTGTTTGCGTTTATTTCTATTTCCACTACTACGATTCTGCCGAGATTGAACGGATGTACGGCAATCCGGTGCACGAAAAATGAAGCAGGTATGATGCATGTGATTGGGAACAATAACGCTGCCAATGCAGCGCACTAATGGAAACATCCCCTACATGGTTTTCATACGTGTGTTGAGTACTTAGTGGTTTTCCAGAAGGAATCTGAATCTGATTGCAAAATGCTGCTAGTGCAGTGGTCTTAACACTGATCTTAACACTGAGGTTCGCCATGTCATAGCTGAGTTTTGTTCCTATCCCTTATCACAAAGCCAAGACTGGTGCCAATATCCTGAGCTCCATTGAGGGGGGGGGGGGGGGGGGGGGGGGGGGTTGACGGATGGTAGTTAGTTTCTTGTTAAATAGATTTGAGTAGAACCGATACCAACCTTGATCTTTGCAACAGTGCCCAAAATTGCAAATGGCAACACTGCGCAGATTCCCGTAGTTGCCAGGTCTTACTGCTTTGAGATATGGAAAGCTGGTTTCTATTTGGTTGCTAATCATTGTGTTTAAATGTTTTGTACTGGAATCCTGAAATCCTTTTTAAAGGAATAGAAAGTGTGTACAGTCTGTAGCAAGGACACCCTCATATGCAGATACTGTTATATTGTGTGATGGGCTGTGAAATTTTCAGAGGGACTAATTAGCAAAATACTTCTCCTAAACTTGTGCCAGGAACGCCCCCTTGTCTTCTCTCTCTCTCTCTCTCTCTCTCTCTCTCTCTCTCATATTGTTAGGTCAGTGATCTGCAAACTTGGCTCTCCAGCTGTTAAGGAACTACAAGTCCCAGAATGCATTTGCCTGTATGAATCATGACTGTGGCTGTCAGACTCCTGCAATGCATTGTGGGACTTGTAGTTCCTTAACAGCTGGAGAGCCAAGTGTGTAGTGTAGATCACTGTCTTAGGTGAAATGCACCCCCCAAACCCAGTCAACTATTGAATAGCTGCTTTGGACTCACAATCCACAGTCTTACCCACAGTCCTCTTCGTCTCTGGATTGATTATCCACAGTCCACCACTCTGCTCTCTGGATTGATTTTCCTATAGCAATGTTTTTTTTTTTTTTGTTTTTTTTTATTTTATGTATCCAGCTGTGTCTTGGTGCATCCTGCCTACCTTCTATTACAGAACTGTTTTGTAGCGCTAAAGTGTTAGTGCTCCTTTTCTTGCATGTATTTATTGGGAAGACTTGAGATATTACCAGACTATGATGAAATGATTAGGTCTCTCCTCTGTTTATCGGTCTTCTTCCTTCTTTCTCTTTCTCTCTCTTGCCACCTTCAGGTTTCCTCCATTTTGAAGGAGCTGGTATCAGATCTTCATAGAACCAATGGGGTATCCATCCCCACACTGGCAGATATGAAGGTGAGGTGTCAGTTTGGAGGATGGTGATCTGCTCATGATGGCGCTGCCTGTGCTTCCTTGCTTGCTGTGTCTGTTTTTTTTTCCGGCATTGTTGGCTGCACTATGTACTGTACTTTTGTGCTTGGTCTATACTTTTTGTTAGTAAATATCACCAAGGGACAGTTATTGCATTTTTTTTTTGTACTGAGCTTTGGTGGAAATGGCAATGCCGTGATGCAAAGGGACATGCAGGTAGGGGACGTGTGTTACAATGTTGAAGGATAGCTGTATTTACACACATAGTACAGTCATCCATTTGTTCCCCAACAATTCACCAAAAACTAAATCTGATGCACTGCTTAGGATGTGTGGCTACAGCAATCTGACTACAGCAGACTATACCACCACCCCTATTTCATGAACACTCCATGCTGGTAGTTGTAAACAAATATGACCTTTTTTACTCACCCAGTGAATCTAGGAGGTATTGTGTATTTTGCTGACATATCGATAAACACAAATTTAAAGTGAACCTTAACTCTTGTACAGGACATAAGGGAAACAGAGAAATGCACCCTGTGCGTTCTTAGAGAGAAGAGCCTGTCTAATTCCTCCTTAAAAAAAAAAAATCACAAGTGTAATTTGTTGTTGCATAAGGGATTGGGTCCATATCACCGACAGATAACATCAGTCCACCGTGTGTACGGGTCTGCAGCTAGGAGGTAGACCAGGATGCAGGTCCATTGATTTCTAATGAGCACAGGTTTATTGACGGCGTAGCCATAGAGTGCCATAGCTCATGCTCCTCACCACCAGAAGCTTCCTGTCTGTCTTCTAGCTTCATTGGGTACAGTGTAAATTAAATGATTTTGTTAAGAGGCTTAAATCTATTATGTTTAAAGAGACACTGAAGCGAAAAAAAAAACTATGATATGATTTGTATGTGTAGTACAGCTAAGAAATAAAACATTAAGATCAGATACATCAGTCTAATTGTTTCCAGTACAGGAAGAGTTAAGAAACTCCAGTTGTTACCTCTATATACAAAAAAGCCATTATCTCTACGACTTTAAAAGTCGGGGAGAGGGCTGTTTTCTGACTTTTATTATCTCAACTGTTAGTTAACTATTTACTTTTCCTCTGGCAGAGGAGAGGTCATTAGTTCACAGACTGCTCTGAAAGAATCATTTTGAATGCAGAGTGTTGTGTAATCTGCACATATTAGAGAATGATGCAATGTTAGAAAAAACACTATACCTGAAAATAAAAATATGAGAATATTTTCTTTGCTGCTAATCTTCTAGTTATTATTCATAGTACACAACCAATTCACTATATCATATATTTTTTTTCGCTTCAGTGTCTCTTTAAAGGAGGTTTTTTTTAAAAAAAAAGTTTCACTTGGGGCTTCTACCGCCCCCCTGCAGAAGTCCTGTGCCCCCGCCGTCCTGAAATGATCCTCCGGTCCGCCGCTGCATCTCACTTTCAGTTCCGCCAACTTTCAAGCCGATGGCCACTACGCCTGCACTGCCCTGACTGCGCGCATCCTTACTCCTGCTCACTGCGCAGGTGCAGTACGAGAAAACCTTGGGAGCGAGGACGGCCAGGACAGTGGAGTCGCCATAACCATCGGTGGAACTGAAAGTGAGCACTGGTGCTCAAGGATACTTTGGTCCCCCGCCGCGGGCACAGGACTTCTGCAGGGGGACTTGTTTTTAAAGTAAAACTTTAAAAACAAAAGAAACCCTGAATAACGCCTTTAAACCTGCTAGATGCAACTTGGCCATTCAGGGCCATCTAAGCCAAGAATCTAGCATGTACAGCTGTCACATGATGTCATTTAAAGTATACCCGAGCCAATGTGTGATGTGAGATAAACTGTATGTACAGTACAAAACACTAATAACCAGGGTATTTTATTTTGCTGCCTGAAAAAGTTAAGATTTAGGAATGCAAGTAATAGTTTGTCTTGTCGGTACTTTGTTGGGAATATAGTAAACTTCACTGATAAGCAAATTACAGCCATAACAGTTTTCCTTGCAGAATACAACTTCTGAGGGCAGGTAGAGATTATAGAAAAACAAAACAAACGGTATATAGTCCATGTATTTTAACTCTAGGACACTTTGCCATTGAGCAAAGACAATAAAACATTCAGTCTACTTTGTAAGGTTAGGTTCACAGTGGTCAGTTACATAATGCACGCGTTATGAGTGTGAACTGCAATGCAGACTGGACATAGCCAGTATTAGAAAGCCTGCATGAAGTGAGTTAGAATAACAAGATCCGTTACAATGCAGTGCTGTGAACAGGCCCATAGAATTGTATGGGCAGTGAGTTGACATGCAGAATTATTCTGCAGTGCAACTGAGCACTATGAACTAGCCCTCAGTGTTTACATATAAAATAGAGCCATGGGGTATCTTAACAAAAAAGTCTTTTTAGGAGTAGGAGGATAAATACAATTGTTTTTCTCATCAGGTTATTTTCACCTCAGGTTCAATTCAAAGGCCCGCAGATCTTTACATTCGAGCGCCGAACAGTTATTTCCCTCCTTATTTGAGCTGCCGCCTCATCATACACTTACCATACATTGTCCTTCCTCCCCTCCATACAGCTGCAATACACATTGCTGGACTGTGCCAGTATGAGCTCGTGTCAGGAAGGATTCCTATGGGTGCTGTTATTTTGCTTGTTTACCTTTGCGTGTTGTCACTTTCCTCTATAACTGCTAGTGTGAAGTGACCAGATCTCTGTATCCAGACATCCTATGTAGTAGATTTAGGGTGCCCATACATTACTCAATTTTGTGGACTGATCAACCTTGCGAATCAGTAATGTTTTTTTAGTAATCTTTTAATCGATTTCCAGCCAAAATTGGTAGGATGGATCGATCCGGAATGCTGAAAATTACTGTCAGCCTCCCTATCGCTCTCACTTCAGGATCCCTTTAAGGGGACCCCGCGGTGAGAGGGGATATGGAGGTTGCCATATCTATTTCCTTGTAAACCATGCCAGTTGCCTGGCAGCCCTGTTGATCATCTGGCATTAGTGTCTGAGTCAAAACCCTGGAGCAAGCATATGAGTAATCCAGTAGAACCTAAATCTGAGTATTCAATCTGCTGCATGCTTGTTCAGAGGTCTATGGCTAAAAGTATGAGACACAGGATCTGGAGGAGTGCCAGGTAACTGGAATTGTTTAAAAGGAAATAAATATGATTTCGTATATCTCACCTAGGGTATCCTTTTAAAGTCCGGTGGCTGGGCCACTGGCATGCGTAAACTATTAAGCGAAGATATAGATTTGCACTAGGTGGCCAAGCCCCTACTGCTTGCCAATCTGGCTATATAACATACATGTTTAGCAAAAAAAAGCAACAGCCAATGTAATCTGGAGGATAGCTAACGCTAAAACTGGTTGCCCAGGTTTCTCTCTGCATACATATTTATTTATTTTATTTATTTATTGTATTTATAAAGCGCCAACCTATTACGCAGAGCTGATATACAGGATGGTGTTTGTGTGTATATAATAGACATAGCCAGTGTAAATTACATAATTACACTGATTTACATTATATAAATCAATATTCCCGTTGTATTTCACTTCCTCTGTGTAATCTCGTAGCTCCGTCACACATTTTGTTGTCTGGTTTTCAGCCATGTGACCATACAGGATTAGTTGCTTCTGCTGCTGCTTAGCCTAGGCCTCTGCAGGCCAGATTGTATCTGTCGCATGCTTCTGATGAAAGATCCTGCCATTTGCTCAGTTGCGCCTCAGAAATAACTCTGGCAGGATATAAAGCTTGTTTGAAATCAAGCGTATCAGTGTCACTTCTGTTCTAACAGTTGTCCCAGACAGCAGGCTGACATTCCTGCAGCGACTGTGTGTGTTGGGATGCTGCTGTACGCAGAGCCTGGTGTCTCGATAAATGTTTGGGTAGAGGCAGCTTTTATTCATGGCGGTGATCTGACAGTGGGTAGAAAATATTGTGTGAGAAATAGAGCTTGTTCAGTAAGAACTGAGGTGCTGCATGAAGCCACAGCTGTCACATGTGCTTTGGAATTTGCAATGTATACAGCCAGGCACCCCAGTGTTTTCAAGCCAAAGTCCAAGCGAGTAAGAAGTTGTTTATCTACAACCACAACAAAATATTTGTAAAGCGATTTTCTCCAGTTGGACCCAAAGCTCATAGATTTGTCTCAGATCAGTACACAGTTATGTTACTGGGAGAAAGTAATGTGATCTTAAATACTAGGATAAACAGGTGACACTTCAGTTTTGATTTCAACACCTCCAGAGTTAGAGCTGTCTTGATTGGGCGTGGCAAGGCATTCCAAAGGGTAGGGGTAGCATGACAGAAGGCTCTGGCTCCAAAGGTTTTGAGTTGGACTTTGGAGGGTGGTGAAGTTATTAGATCCTTTTGATCTGAGATTGTGGGAGGTGCGACAGTTTCAAAAAAATCCTTCAGGTATCCTGGACTTAGGTTATATAGGGATTTGAATTTTAGCATGCCAGTTTTGAAGAGTATTCTCCATTTAGCCAGTGAAATGAGAAAATAATTTAATATGGTAATAGCAGGGTAGGCCTGTGAACAGCCTTGTATGCTAGTTCTATTAACAGAAAAGGCCTATTATTAGTATCCCTGTTACACACCTATGTATCTCTGACATTTTCTGCATTGCTTTAGTACACTGAATCATTTGTGTCTTATTAGATACATTTTGAGAACCCATCATGGACAGCGGGGCATTCCTGTAACATGCTCCATGGCACCTGCCTGATCCTGATTCCTACTTGGATCATTTTCATATAGCAATGGGCAAGGACAAAAAAGTCAGTTTATAAGGAGAGGAATGTCTATCAGTAATTGGCTGTTAGATTGAACACTAAATGCCACACTGCTGTGTATCTGTGACTGCAGCTAGTCTTTATAATAAGTACATAGGTAGTACTTCCTGAAAAGGCACAGATAGGGGGAGGGAAATAACGAGCTGCGGGTGTCTGTGTCACAGGCGTCGCTCCCTTCTCCCTTCTTATCCTTTATTCCAACAACTCCCTAACTTGTCAAACAGGATGCACATAAGTCACAGCTGGCACGTCATTCTCTGTCACTATGGAAGCCGTTCTCTGGTGAAGCACTTGTTTCTGGAGTAATGGCTCATACATGAGCAGCTTCACAACTGTTGCTGTACTTGTTCTGGGGGATATTCAGGTAAAGCAAGTCTCAGCTATTTGCAGGGAAATGTTTCTGGAGAGATTCTCTCCTTCCATGGTCCCTGTGAATAATGCTCCAGCTCCCAGTACCCAGTATGCTTTGGAGACTAAACAAAACAATGTTTGTTTAAAGTGTACTCGAGGCAAAATAAAGTTTATGTACATATACAAATAAAATAAAAAAGATACTGACCTAAGAAGAAGGAAGTGTCTGGATCCTGCTGAGGCTTCCCACATCCTCCCAGCCCCCACCGTTGCTGTGCGTGGATTCCTGGGACGAAAAAAAGAAAGAAGGGTGCAGGAGCCTTAGGCCCCGTTTACACTTATTCAGTTGCGCTCAGTTATAACTGAAAGGTCAACTGATTTTCAAAGTACTGCCCATGTTTTCCTATGGCACCTTTCACACTTAATGCGTTTTAACTGAAATCTTTTTCACAATGCACTGCTATGGAGAAGAAAAATAAAATGCGTACCTACTGATTAAGTGTAAACTGGGCCTTACAGTAAAAAAGGGCACTGCCGTGGGTGGCATTATAAAAGCCGCAATTTGTGGCAATGCAGGGAAATTTGGGCACCCATATTTGCCTGCTTTGTTGCAAATCGTAGCTTTGCGGAGGCAACGCCAGGTTGATCGCTGGTCAAGGCATTGGGGGTCGCTGTACATACGCCAGGTTCTCTACAGAGGCTCCTTCAAGGAAACCTGAACTGAAACTAAAAGTCAAAATAAACCTGTCATACTTGCCTCTCGTGTAGTCTACTCCACAATCTTTCTCCTCTCCCGTGTCCTGTTTGTTCGCTGTGATCGATGGAATTCTCCATCCTCAATTTTAAAACTGGTGATGATCCTGTTGCAGCATCCAGGTCAGCACACTGTTCAACTGAAGGGAAACATGGACACTACCTTGCACATAATTTTGTCCTTTCAGTTGTAACTGACAGCAACTAATATGTTTCAGTTCTGGCAAAATCTGGTCAGAACTGGAAGGAATCATTGTTAGAAGCAAATGGTGAGCTTCTGAGAGGAACTGATGGCAAGGTAAGTACCGTATGTAATATGCAGGTACACCATGTGTTTATTTTCTATAATTATACTCAGTGCAGGTTCCCTTTTAACAACCCCCTCTGCTGAGTTTAATCTGGTGTGGGCACACAGCTTCAGAGGTTCTTAGATGTTAGATTACAATATCTACTGCAAGCAAAAAATAATGTAAGTATACACATGTATTAACATTTCTCTACTTGATGAAGTGAAGTTATTGAGAAAATACAGCCACTTCATGCTTACGGTAGTTCTCTCTTTAAAGTCTGGAGTTGTTTTCTCCTTTGTAATAAAGAACTGATGAGCGCTTTTTTTTGTGCCCAGTATTACTTCACAAGACCATGTTGGCTCACTTTGATGGCATCATTTATAGGAGATTTCCAAGCTACTGTACAATAGTGCTGACCTCATAAGAAGTCTGTCATGCATAATCATAAATGGGCAATAACAATCCGTTATGGGATATAATGCATAGTTCAAACAAATGTGACCTTTTCAGTCATACCACACTTTCTCTTTAGTATAGTTTGCTTTGATGAATAAGATTTTCCATTTTCTGTACAACCCTTTGAAGGATTTGATTTTCTGCGCTTCATGCTTGCAGACTGATGTCAGCCTAGAGGCACACTGAGGCAGTGCTGTCTGTGAGGGAAGAAGAGACATTGGTCTCCAGTAGTATTGCACTGTACATACTGTATACTGGTTCTTGGTATAGTCCTTCTGTTGGCTGCCTCAGAGGAAACTATTTGAGTGCTGGTGTGTGACTGTTACTGTCTGACTTTAAATCAGGCAAATCTGACTTTAACTCAGGCAAATCGGCTACAAGCTAGTTAACCTGCAGTTAGAGAAATATGGATGGAGTCATTGCTGACCACCCCCCCCCCCCCCTTTGAAAACACTGCCACCCTAAGGGCCCTTTTACACTCCATGCATTGCATTTAGATGCATTTTATTTTTTCATAGTGCAGTGCATTGTGCTTTTTAACTGATTCGTTTTTCCATAACAGTGCATTGTGGAAAGCTTTCAGTTAGAATGTATATAATGTCCATGTTTACCTCAGTTCTCAGTTCAGTGTTTTTAACTGAAAGCTTTTTCACAATGCAGTGCAAAACAAGTTTGCCTTCTTAACTACTTAAAGGCCTCGTCACGCCAATTGGTGTGAACGCAGCGGCAGCCCCAGGACTGCCTAACGCCAATTGGCGTGCAGTCCCGGTGACGTGGTTTGCAGGAGATCGAGCCCGCCGATGCGCGCACATCTCTGCTTGAATGACGGAGCTCTGATCGCCGCTAGGAGACTGATGGAGAAACCGACTATTTACACTGTACAGCGCTGTGATCTAAGGCAGCGCTATACTGGGGACAGCCGTGATAGTCTGCTGTCCCCCGGGGAGGCTCAGAGAGCTACCGGCTCTCATAGGCTGATGTCTATGAGAGCCAATCGCTGGGATTGGCTGGTGGGGAGGGGGGTAATGAAAAAAATACACTAATTTATCTGAAAATAAAATACAAACAGCAGAGATCAGAGCCCAGCAACAGAAAGCTCTGTTGGTGGGCAAAAAAAGGGGGGGTCACTTGTTTACGAAGGGCCCTGCAGTGAGCCCGTTAAAGCTGCAGCTTCCTGAATTGTAAAAAAAATAGCCTGGTCACTTGGGGGGTGTAAGCCAAGTGGTTAAAACAGAATGTATTTGCGATAATTCAGGTTGGATTGAGCATATAATGTCTCCACAATGCATTACTGCTAAATATGCAAATTATCCCTTGTTGTCCCTGTAAGCTAGCTCTGTTATGGGAAGTTAAACGCATGAGTTTTTCAGCGTATAGTGTAAAAAAGTTCACACCTAAAACGCTAACGGTTACCGCTAGTGTTTTGTGGAAGTGATTCTGCCGTGATTAACACGGATAAATCACTGGATAAAATAGCGTGTTGGGAGCAATCGGGATTAGCGGTTCTATATATGCTAATCGTAATTGCTCAAGAATCGCAGCCAAAACGCTGCAGGTAACGCGTTTGCTAACGCGGCAGTGACAACACTGCCATAGGATTACATGTGCTAAGCGGTTTTAAAAACCGCTAGCGGTTTGCTGTGAGCGTGAATCGTGAGATTCCCGCTCAGGTGTGAACGGGGCCTAATACTTGCAAACGTGTTGACACCAAACATGCAGACTCAATTGGCTGCATTTTTGTGCCAGGAAGTATGTCGCTCAAATTGCTGAAACCGGTCCAAAACTTTTGGTTTCTCAATCGTGTGCCAGTGCTGCGCTTGAGGTGATAAAGAATGACCCTGTCTTTCAATGTAACCCAATGGGAGCAGCTTACATTGAAAGACACTGAAAGACACGGCCAGGAGCCAATGAAAGTCTCCTGACACAGGGCTCTACCATCATAAAGACAGGCAAAGCAAGTAAGAGGCGGCGGGAGCGACGGAAACGACGGATGCGCGCAGTGGCGGCTAATTGAAATCTACGCCCTGCCAGCCAGGTAACCACCAAAACGGGGCGTAGATTTCAATTACCTTGGTACTTAAGTAGTTAAAGGAACACTATGGATTTGAAATATTTTTTCTATTGAGATAGGAAATGTTTGGGAAGTGTGTATACATTTCACTGACAACCTCTTTGTTTACTGTTATCAAAATCCTTTCACACTATACTGATGGCAGAATGAACACTTCATCTGTTAACCCTGTGTGTAACTGTTTGTGTGAGGGCCTGTTTCCACTAGCATGGAAATCGGGCCGAATTCAGAGAGTTTCCCCGCAGGAATATCGCGCGGGAAACTCTCCCATAGGCAACTATGGCGCCGCCGGCCGAATCGCTTACCCTAGCGATTCGGCCGACACTGGCCACAGTTTTCGTGCGGGAGGCTGCGAATCCCATAGCCGTGCATAGCACGGCTCATGGGATTTGTCTGCTTTCCCGCAGAGCAGGAAGTGCCACCGCGCGTCTTGCAGCCACGCGTGGTGGCTAGTGGAAACGTGCCCTGAGAGAAAGCTCTCTGCAGCTTTTGTGTACTGTCTCTGACTGAAGTGTCTGAAGAGAGCAGAGAAAATGTAACTTGTTATAAACATTAGTAATTGTCTTTGGCACCACAGCTTTTCATACTGTTTTTGCTTTCAGAGAAAAATACTCTAGTCTTTTTCAGTGCACAACCACTGTTGCATATCAGACACCCCTTGTGCAATTGATTTGTTCCAAAGAAAGTTAAATCCTACACTCAATAAATTAAAGCTTTGGTCTCTATTTAACATGAAATGTAGGAAAATGTTTACAGAGCTACTTAGACATTAGTAATTTTAGAACACTTGGGTAGTGATGATGATCTTTTTAATGCTTCAAGTTAATAACCTTAGTTTGTTTTTTCATCGTATGTTTTGCTGTTCAGATTTTTGAGATCTCTGCTTTAACTGCCATTTTGTTTGCAGAGTGTTTGTTGCCTTCTAACTCATTACCATGTGTCACTAATACATGTCGTGTGTCCTAACAGGTTATTTTGGAGCAAGATGTTTCTTTTGATGCTGAAATCATATCAGAAGATGTCTTGGATAACTCTAAAACCCCAACTCAAACCTACTTTGATAATCCACTGGCTGAGGTGTGCAGTTGCCTCACACT
Source organism: Hyperolius riggenbachi (assembly GCF_040937935.1). Taxonomy (NCBI): domain Eukaryota; kingdom Metazoa; phylum Chordata; class Amphibia; order Anura; family Hyperoliidae; genus Hyperolius; species Hyperolius riggenbachi. The sequence goes on along the minus strand of NC_090653.1, from coordinate 241,560,474 downwards.
AGTCACTAAGATTCCTTTCTAATAAGTCTTTCTCTTCTTCAACTCTTCTTTCCCACACCTTGTGGCTACAACAAGGAAACTTTGATCTGAGACCTGTAAAACCTAAATCCTCTGTTTCAGCTTGGAGACGCTCAGTTTGCTTTGCATTGTATGTTCTGCTCTTATGTTTGCCGGTATTGCATAGATAGCAGATGTAATGTATGAAATTGGAAATCTGGTGCTGGTTTTCCTTTGTGATACTCACAGGCCTAAAGAAATCTGCAAAGTTTCAAAAGGAGACCAAAGTACAAGACTACACACATTCGAAATAATTTGCCCATAGTGTAAACAGGTTTATTGTCAGGTCTTAGTGGACAATTTTCTGCAAACCTGAGGAACGGCTGGAAAGTGTAATAGTTAAGGGCTCCACCTCTGATAAAGGAGACTCCAGGGTTCGAGTCTCTGCTCTTCCTGTTCAGTAAGCCAGTAAAGAGTCAAACACAGCCTATTACTGTAAGCATGCACTTAGTGCCTGCAGGATTATTATAACATGCTATGTGCCTACATACTTGGACTTCCAAGAGACTACCTGGGTTTCATTCAACCATTGAGAAGCAGAAAGCAACTTTCCTGAGCTTCTTTTTGGACATAGTTTTACTCCTGAGGTCCAGGTGTGAGAGGAAACCTGACATAAGAAATATAAAATACGCCATTACTGGCATTCCTTTAAAAATGCTACTTCCTTGGCTGTTGTGCTGTTCCTTTGTCTCTAAATCACTGACCCAGAATGAGTATGCAGATGAGGTGTTCTGACTCCTTAAGCCCAATCCACACGATGCGATTCTTTGTGCGATTTGATTACGATTCTATTTACGATCCGATTAAATCCGACATGTCCGATCGGGATTCGATTTGCCATTGTTTTGCAATGGCAAATGGAATTGAATCAAATCCCAATCGAACATGTCTGATTTAATCGGATCGTAAATAGACTCGTAATCGAATCACACAAAGCATCGTATTGTGTAGATGAGTCTTTAGGCCACTCTCTGGGCCGATTAGCGGACGATTAACACGAACGCCTAATTGCTAGCACCTTACTAATGATATGGCAGCGATCTACTGCCTGCGATTTGCGATTAGCAGCAAATGCAAAATGTGGTGCATGCATTTTTCTGCAATTCTAGAGTGAACGTGATTAGCATGCTAAAAAGCCCTAATTGCGATCACTCAAAAATCGTGAGTGTACAGCGATTTTACTGCAATAATCGTGGTAAAATCACCAGCACAAAATGTTTGCCAGTGTGAATGGGCCCTTATGGCTCTGAGGAGTTATGGTTCTATAGCAGGGGTCTGAAACCTTTTTGGCTGAAAGAGCCATAAACGCCACATATTGTAAAATGTATTTCCGTGAGAGCCATACCATATGTTTCAAACTGGGACAGTGTGCATGCGCAGCAGAGGGCTCACGCCCCTGTTGCCATGGTGATGTATATACAGTTGATCCTCTGGGCAGCGGAAGTGTCAGACACGTCTTCAGCTTCTCCTGGTTTTCAGCAACATCAGCAATTTCCCCGAGAGCCAAAAAAAAGGAAAAATGCAGACTAACCGCTTGTGTAATTAGCTAACTGACTTGGGGATTGATTCACTTTGTAGGATGAGATCCCCGCACTTTGGCCCAACAGGCTGCCTGTCAAGTGACAGGCAGCCTATTGGGCCAATCAACGTGCGGGGATCTCGTCCTACAAAGTCACTGGACCTGACGGTCCAGGGTGGGACAATTGGAGCAGCTGTTAGTTTGGGGGGGGGGGGGGTGAGTAAGTTAGTAGTGCATGCTACAGCAGTAGGGTGCCTACTTTGAAAATGTTACTTTCTCTGCCACACTAAGCTGCACTGCTTGATCAGTGTACCTTATTGAATCAACTCCTACTGATTTGTCTGTGAGCCAGATGTAGCCATCAAAAGAGCCAATAGGTTCCCTACTCCTGTTCTATAGCCAACAAACTTGTTTTCTTGAAAAGTAAACTAGGAATCCTTTACATTCTTTGTCTACTTGTTCTTGGAATTGCATCTAAAACCTAGAGACCTATTTGCCCTTATTCAAATCGATTTAACTCCTAGGTGACATTTCACATCTTATCAATAAAATTCCCTATCAGCAAGCAAGAAAATAATTTTGACAGTTGTTTTTCACGTATCTTTCAGTAAGTTTTCAATTGCTGAAATATTCTTTTAACCCATAAGCAACTTCAGTAGAGTTCTCGTTTGGAATAGGTGCACTGATTTTTACCTCAGTCAGCAGAACTCGTTGTGCTGTAAATTCTTGGAATGCTTTGATCTCTCTACAAGCAGAAAATATAGAAAGTGAAAGCAGAAGTCCTCTGTTATTGTCTCACACTGCTCCTAGTGACAAGCGGCCATGAATACACATTACAGCAGTGCTCATTAGAAGCAAGGGAATGTAACAAGTAAGAAATAAGAAAAAAATGTGCTAAAACCAATTGGTCTAGAGCACTTGCAAGCCTCTAAATACAGTGGGTGCTAAAGGGTTAAATAGAAGATGAAACATTATCTCTAAGGGAAAACTTAGAGGATATAATGAATTGAATAAGAGCTGTTGTGTTTATTTAAATTCCCTTCCATGTGTTTAGAGTTCAGTTTGAAGCCACTGGTTTAGCTGTGATCATCCAGGTGATTAGTCCTATTGGCATGTAGATTATGCTATTTCATTTAGATGAATAGAGTGCCAAGCACTGCTCTGAAATCCTCTCCATCTAGGCACACATGCTAGGCAACACTTGGTCAGGGCAGCTAACCAACAATCAGCTAAAGGAGGGGATGGGGAAGCTGTGTATAAAACTATCCAGCTTTTTCTAAAAAAAATTAAATGTGGGGTAAGCAGAGCTCCTGATTAAAGTACAGTGCCAAGTTGAGTGGTGGAAGCCTAAATTACATGGGAGGTTATTTGGATGTATTGGCTGATGCTGCAGCCACTTTCCCTGATGAAAGGAAGTGCTGCAGAAGAGCTGCTAATTGGCTGGTTCTGTTTGAATCGTGCTTGCCAAACCTTTTTGGCCATTCGAGCAGTTATAAGTCAGCTTTAAAACATGGTTAAAATGTGTTATTGGAGGTTGCACACTGAACAGTAAAAATAATCCTGATGGAAAATGGGAGGACTGCTTTTTGTTTTTTGTTGTTGTTGTTGTTGTTTTTTTTAACCACTTCGCATCCAGACCTTGTTTTCAACTTATTGACCAGAGCAGTTTTGACAGTTTAGCTATGTCCCTATTTAATCAGAAATAACGTTATCCCTACTTATGACACAGAAATGAAATATATATTGTTTTTTTCAAGACAAACTAGGCTTTCATTGTATGCCATTTTTTCCCTCAAACAATTTTGTTTTCTATGAATTTTAATGGGAAAACAAAGAAAAAAATAGATAAAACATGTATTTCTCAGTTTTACCAATTCCACTTTAAAAATAAAAAGTGCTACTGTCGATAAAAAACACACATTTTGTTTGGCTATTCTTACCGCTTATCACAAAACTTAGATTATGTTCCTGTCACAATTTATGGTGAAGATATTTGATTCTGAAATAGTGCTACAAAGTGTGTTTTTCACTATGAAATGAGAAAATACAAGTATTTTTAATAGTAAAAATCAATCTCATTAGCTTAGGAAACTTATATTCCTATTCACCAATTAGGCTAGGTTTCCATTTGTGCGGCGGCATGCGTCTTGCGAGACGCGATGCCGGCACAGCTGTTGCCTCTCGCAGCCGAATCCCTCTAGCCGCGCTATGCACGGCTATGGGATTCGGACAGCTACGGACGAAATTATGCTGCAGGGCCTCAGATTTTTCCTCGGCCACGAATTCGGATGGCTCTCATAGACTTCTATAGGCTGCTGAAATCCATCCGAATTCGTGGGCGGGGAAGCCTGTATTCGCAGCAGTGGAAACCCGGCCTTAGTCCTGCATCAAATAGTGCCAAAAATATGCACAGGAGCAAGACCAATCCTGCACAACACTGCTTCTGCTACAAGACGTATATCTACTGACCTGTGGCTTAGATGAAGTCCCAGAGGACGTATATCTACTGACCTGTGGACGAAGTGGTTAATGTAGTAGACCTCTTTGGTAATGTTGTTTAAACAGACACATACTTGTGCAAAGCAGGTGCATGTTTATGCCCAGTTATAGTGATTTGTGTTGTCTCGTTTTATGTTTGTTCTGCTGCCGCGCCTGATGTAGCATGCTGCCCTGGCTTATGCTGTCTGTCCATAGATCATTTAGTGACCTGGTAACTCTCCTCTGCTTTTCTCTGGTCTGAACCCTCCTGACTTCTGGTAATACTCTTGTTTTCTTGTCATCCAGCAGAATGACCACGATGGTACAAAGGTGGCAGATGGAAACAGGTAGGTGTAATCCACTGTGTGTGTATTATGTTGCAGAGGTGTAAAACTCAAACTATAGCAAATAAAAGAAAAAATACCTTTCTACCCCCTCCTTTAAGACTGATGCACATGCTATTTTCACATCAGACTAATCTTGAACTTGTTATTTTCCAGCAAGTCCAATCTGCTTTAGATCGTGAAAGGGATCGATTTTGAGATCCGTACTGCACAAAATCGATCCCTTTCATGGTCGGAAGCAGATCGGACTTGCTAGAGATCTAAATTGTGTGTCCAGCATTAATAAGATTAACATCTAAATCTTCACTACAGAAGAGGGAATTAGTGTGTCAATCAATTACCTGACAGCTGCTGGTTCCATCTAAACCCATAAGTGAAGGTGCCCATACACTCGTCAGATTGGCAGCAGATAGATAAGAAATGCATCTGATGATCTATCTGATGCGTTTTTAAAACATTTTTTACCAGGATAGAATTCCAATAGATTTCAGTTTGAAATCTATTGAAATTCGATCTGATGGCATTTTTTTGCCATTAGATTTCCATTAAGGCCAATGCAAATTGATAAGCAATCTCATCAGATCGACCTAAATTTTCCACCCTGCCAGTTCAATGGAAATCCATCGAAATCGGTCGATTGGCCAACCGATTTTCGATCGATCGGTCAGCCAGAAAATCGGCTGAGTGTATGGGCCCCTTTAGAGAAAAACTTTTAACCTCCCCGGCGGTATGATTATCTCTGGATTTTAGGGTCTAAAAGCGGTGCAATTTTTTTCACATGCTTTTAGGCCCTAAAGCTATGGGAAAAAAATCACACCGCAGAGAGATCTGAAGCAGTCTTGCACTTACCTCCCTGGGATCCAGCGCTGCATTTCTCCTTCTGGATGGCGTTATAGCCCTATAGTGAGATCGCCGTCATGATGACAAACCGCGATCTCACCTGAGGGAACCAGGGCCTCCGAGGACCAGAAGAAGAATGGCTGCCAGCATCTGGATCCCGGGGAGGTGGGTTGAAATAAAATAAAATAAAAAACCGCCCAGTGTGGAGAAGCCAGTTGCGTGTGGTCCGGTATTGGTCATGGAGAGAATCCGAAGAAATAACAAGTTATTTAGGTGATACCTTTAATGACTAACTGTACAAGATTCCTTTGCAAGCTTTCGAAACTTCAAGTTTCTTCTTATGTAATACAATAACATTTCTATAGCGCTTTTCTCCCATAGGACACAAAGCGCTTAGGCTCTCTCAGATTCATTAGTTGGTATTATTATTTATTGAATTTATAAAGCGCCAACATATTACGCAGCGCTGCACAATTGGTAGTTGGATGAAGTATTCACACAACAAAAGTTATATTTCTGCAAATGCCAAACTGAACAGGTGCGTTTTCAGTCTGGATTTAAACATGTCCAGAGATGGAGCTGTCCTGATCTGTTGTGGTAAGGAGTTCCAAAACGTAGGAGCAGCATGATAGAAGGCTCTGGGACCAAAAGTTTCCAAGTGGACTCTGGGTATGACTAGATTATTAGAACCTGTGGATCTGAGATTGCGGGGATTGCCACGCAGCTGCAACATTTCTTTCATGTATCCAGGGCCCAGATTATTTAGTGATTTAAATGTCAGTAGGCCAATCTTGAATAGGACCCTCCATTCTATTGGTAGCCAGTGGCAGTGACGGGGTTGGTTGGTTAATAGTCTGGCAGCCGTATTCTGTATCAGCTGTAGGTCGTACAAGTCCTTTTTGGAAGGCCGGTGTAGAGAGCATTGCAGTAGTCCAGTCGGGAGGTAATTAAGGCATGAACTAAAGTAGGTAGATCTTCTGGGGGGATGAGGTGCTTGATTTTTGCGATGTTCTTTAGGTGAAAATAGGATGATTTCACCACAGCAGAGATGTGAGTTCTGAAGTTTAAATCCCCATCAATTAGAACTCCCAGGCTACGCACATGATCAGAGCTGTGTAGATCCGTGCCTCCTATTCCCAGTGGTGAAGACTGCAAGTTAAGTTGTTTTGTCATGCGCTGCCCTCCGATCAGAAGGACTTCAGTTTTTTCTGCATTTAGTTTCAGCCAGTCGTTACTCATCCATTGTTGTAGTTCGCGTAAGCAGGCATTTATAGTTGGAGTTGGGTCTGTCACACCAGGCTTGAAGGAAATAAATAGTTGGGTGTCATCCGCATAGCAGTGGAATGTCAGGCCATGTTTTTGGATTAGTTTTCCAAGCGGTAACATGTAAATTGTGAAAAGCAGGGGAGAAAGGATTGAGCCCTGTGGCACCCCATACTTAACCACTTAACGACCGCCTAACGCCAATAGGCGTCGGCAGGTCGAAGTGGTGTTACCATGGCGAGCAGCCGTTCCATGTCAGTTCACGGAGGGTGTCCGTGAACAGCCTGCGAGCCTCCGATCGCGGCTCGCAGGCTAATTGTAAACACGCGGGGAAGAAATTCCTGCCGTTTACATCATACGGCGCCGTAAAGGAGATTGGCGATCCCGGCCTCTGATTGGCCGGGGATCGCCGGCATCTGATCGGCTGAAGCCTATCCTAGGCGGCGCAGGACGGATATCCGTCCCGCGCAGCCCATAGCGAGAGGGAGCTAAGGGCAGAGAGGGCGGAAATCGCTGCGCTCGGCCACACAGAGTGGCGGCGATCAGACCCCCCCCCCCTGCAGGACATCCCCCTAGTCGGGGAAAAAAGGGGGGGAAGTCTGGTCGCCCTGCTTGTTATATGATCTGTGCTGTGGGCTGGAGAGCCCACGCAGCACAGATACTTAAAAAATAGCCTGGTCCTTAAGTGGTTAGGTGGACACTCAAGAAGGATTGGAACCACTGAAGAACTATGCCATCAATGCCGCAGTATTCTTGTAGCCTGTTTTATCAAGATGTCATGGTCAACTGTTTCAAAGGCTGCAGAAAGGTCTAGCAGTATCAGGATGGAGCACTCTCCTCTGTCTCTGGCCATGAGCAGGTGGTTCTTCAGGCAGGTTTCAGAACTGGATCAGAACCATACCTCCATACAGTGTGGAGACACATTGGCCCTAATTCAATTTATCTCCTAAGTTTTCTCTTAGAGGACATTTCACATCTTGTCAATAAAATACCCTCTAAGCCACCAGCAAGCAATAAAATACTCTGTCAGCACAGTTCATAAGTGATAAGAGCCATATTAATTCATGCCATGCACCGATGAGGATTAACCAATCCAAAACGGGCTGTATGCATGCTGAATTCATTTTGCTCTATATAGTTACAAGCTGACATATTATTACATTCCAGTGGTTCTGGAGGTGTGTTTGGCTTACAGGGACAACGATGGGATGATTTGCATATTCATTAGTGTTGAATTGTGGAACTCCTCAGATTTCACTCCAACCTGAATAATCACAAATGCCTTGTGTTTTAAGAAGGCAGACTTCTTAAAACGTGAACGTGCGCTCTATAGTGTACAATGCAATACCATAAATGGTTATATTGACATGCAACATGTGATTACGGGCCCCTAACAAACCACTTCAAGTCCACCTAAAAAAATATATAGCTTAAATTGGATCGCAGTCCTTTTTCACCAAACATAAAGTGCTTTCAGTGTTCACATCCACGGACGCTGCGCTCTCAATCAAAAGTCCACCAGTCTCCAACTTCCTGTGTCTTTATACTCCGTTATGTACATAAACAACAACACATAGCATGACTCCGTAGATTGACACCACCATATGTGATACGCTTCAAGTGTGAACCCTCCACACTCCGATATCAAGACTGCTCACCCTCTATGCTGACTGTCAAATTATTAGTGATTCCACTCCTTATTGTACTCCTCCACCAAAAAGCATAGCTGCAACAAGCACCAGGATACCCAGCCTCTCACCTTGTCTAGTTGCTGCCAAGTTATAGACTTCTGTTTTGTATAGCATCTTAGTGAGGAGGCTTTTTGGCCTCTTTCAGCCCCTTACACACTTTTAGGCGTTCTGGTTCACTATGAGCTTGCTTGGCAATCTGTAACTTAGAATGAATTGAGACCCCTCTACTGTTTACCAGACACTGCCATCAGGGGGCCAGAGGGAGAAGTGGCAGAGTAAGTAAATGCATGTGAACAGGTGGAAGAGTCTTGTAGGGAAGGGACAGTTCAAACTCTTGGGTGGGAGTTGGAGTAAAATGAGTGAGAAAGAATAGAGTACTTTGAAGTTTGTTTCCTTTAACTCACTCTGCTTGCAGCCTTTCTAGTTAAACATAGCACAGAATTAATTATACTACAAATTGAGAGGAACCAGAGCAGTGATTATGATGTGCATTATTTAGCAGGTTCGTCTCATCGACAGACAGTCTACGGCAGCTTTCCGAACAGCTGAATGGTCTAGTGTCACAAGTAGGTGAATGTTTTGTGTCTTTACAGAACAAAATGTTACATGTAGTGTTGTGTTTTTTCTTTACCCACATTATGAAGACCAGCCGCTATAGTACTAAGGTTATCAACTTTTACAGATAAAAACAAATACTTTGTTCAGATGAGTATATGCTATGAGGAATTTTGCAAGTATTTGAGTTTTCAATTTGACTGGCTCTGCAAAGGCTAGTTGAGGTACGGTGTGCATACTGGGTGTGTTAGATTTCCTTATTACTTATATCCATATTGGGGGGGGGGGGGGGGGGGGGGGGAGAGATTGCTGTTTGAGCTTAAATGCCTTTTCAGACATTAAGAACTGGGTTGAGCTGAAATGCAGAGAAGTTGAATTGCAAAATTATTTTTGGAGCACCAATAATTCATTGCAGTTTTTAAAAGAGAAACTGTAATTAACAATAACATAATTTAAACCTGAATATTGTTAAAAAAAAGAAAAAAAAAAAGCAAATGTATTCATTTAGTCTACTTTTGGCCAATGTAAAATCTTTCCTCTTTCACTTTTTAAAAAAAAATCAATGGTGTCAAGATCTTTAGTACTGTCAAGTGATTTTGGGGGAATGTTCATTTATGGAGAATTCTAAAGCCAGTTCAAAATATCTGTAGCAGAGCTTATGCAGCGCTCACATACTACAAAGCAGCATAGTTAAGTCCACTAAAGTCCATCAGACAAAGAGTGTATGCATTCCCTTGAATCACTTCTCAATAATATTAGACTTCCAATCCACAAAGTGGCAATATAAAATACGCTCACAGGCGTTAGTGGCTGATTGGATTACAGGTCTGCAAACAGGCTTTGGTAACAGATTCCAATGCGATCTTGCTTGCTTTACACTGTCTTGTTAAACTCAGAAACAAAAATAGGAGAAAACATAGCGTAATCCAGCCAGGGATTTCCACCCGATTATTCACACCTCCTCTCCGTGCTGCTAAACAACCATTGCCTCAACCAGCATGCATTAGACAAGATGCAAGCTCACCGAATAACGTTGCTGACCATTCACAGACCAGCCTTCAGCGCTTTACATGCATATGTACAGTCTTCAATCCTTCATAATAACTTCCATGGGACAAACCTTTAAGAACTTAAAACGTACTTTCTTAAGCATAAGCTTTTTTACAACTTTTTGTCAGGGAGGTGATGCCTCCCATTTTGTGCATCAATCCATTTAAGAGACAGTAGGATGCTACAATTGCATATTATTAGAGCATACTGGCATTGCTAAGAAGGAGCACGCATACCATAATTTAATAATGGTAGGAAATATTTCTGGTCTCCTAGAATGCTGGGGGAGGGGGATTCTGCATAATTAACAGCCGAGGCTAAATCTCAGTGGGAGGGAGGAGCTACATACCTATATACAGCACTATAGAGCTAAATAAAGTGTCTCTGATACTGAAACCAGGATATTTCATGTAAAAGTGGGTATCCTGAATAATTTACTGCATTCCAGTAAATGTCATTGCAGTTCCTCTTAACAGATTCTTGATATCTTTGAGAAGGATACTGGACAACCTAGAGTTACTAATCAGAATCCTTGTTCCATGTGCTGTCTTAGTTCTTGTCTTCACTTATACGATACTAAAAATCAAGTTGGTGACTATTTTTTTCTCTTTCAGAGCAATTCTTATATAAATGGGGAAAACCTTAACTCTTCCAGTGGCCCAGAAGCAGAGGTGAGTTTTATGCTGGTTTATGGCCAGCCAGATTTAGCATTCTTATGGTTAATTTTCAGGATTGTTGATTCAGTTTCTGCTGCAGAGCTGTCTTCTCACTAAATTAACTGCCAAAGACCAAATTTTTTTTCTGCTTCATGCGTATTTCCTATCTACATTAGTCAGATTTCTACATTCTATGTAGTATGCTGGTAGCAATGGGTAGTGTTAGGCCACACCTCCTATTAGGGACCAAAAACAGAATAATAGTGACAGGGACACACAGCTCCCTGAGCGTGACGAGACCGGAGGAAGCCCGGGAGGTGGAGAGGTGAGAGAAGCTCTGCGCAGCTATTGAAAATCTGTGTACGATGTGTGGAGGGATTCGATCCAATAGATCCCTTTCTGATCAGGTAATGAC